>NC_092127.1:81706368-81991368 GCF_043159975.1 Macaca nemestrina | reverse complement strand
TTGCAGCACTGTAGGATTGAGGACTCTAGACCACAAAGGGCAACAGCTTGACTTAAATTTATGTAGCAAAACACGGACATGTGTTTTAACACACACACACACCCACAAATAATTTTGTCTACTTAACTAGAAAGTCAGAGAGTACCACAACTATATTCAAGAGTTTAAATGCCCTCAAATACTTAAACTAACCCTTATTAACTACAAGAAGACTTCATATAGTAAAAAGAGTAGCTTTCAGGAAACACTGATACTTATCTTTGGTGAAAACAAATATGCTTCCTTAAATTTCCATCCTCCACTTCTCCCATAATAATAGAACTTTTAACTAGGCATGTGGTTATCCATGTAAGGGCTACTTTCCAAAGCCTGCCTTGCAGCTAATAGTAGCTGTGTAAGTAAACAATAGCCAATATGATCTGAGCAATAGTAACATGTACATCTCCTATTTATGCCTTTGAAGGGATGGGGTGTATTCTCCCTTTGTTCTCTTCCTTTCCACTAGCTGTCATGCAGACATATGGAAGAAGGTGGAACAATTATCTTAGACCATAAGACAGAAGCTCTATGTTTAACATTTCAGGGTAACAAGATAAAAAGAGCTTGAGCTCTTAATGACTCAGTTGAGGGGAGCTACCACACAGCTCAGACTTTTACATGACACATTAATGAGCTTCTATCTTATTTAAGCTAATGCAAACTTGAGGTCTTTGTCACATCAGCTGAATCGTAGTCTAACAAATGCCATACCCTTTAAACATTATTATCCAAAGGGGCAAGAATCTTCTCCTAGCTCCAACGTAAAAATTCTTAGAGAACACTGATGGTCTGCCTTTGGTCACTTGCTTACTTTTGAACCAATCAACAATAGCAAGGGAGTTAAAAAATTATTGTCTAGATCACACACCCATTCCTGTCACCAAATGAGTGCAATATTATGATTGGTAGTCCCAACAGAGTCATATTAAATGGGAGAGCTGCCATTTCTAAAAAGAAGGATGGCACTAAATAGTGAAAAATGAGAGATGTTTCCCTGGACATTAGAAAACATAAGCGAGAAACTTTAATAGTAAAGTATATGTTTATATGTTTAAAAACACGTAAGGAAAAACAGCAATAAATAAAGCTTCTCTAATTAGCAGTGTCTGTCTCTCAACTAGCATTACCAAAATCAAGAATGAAGCAAGTCTTAAAATCTAGAACATCTCAATATAATAAATGATGCTTTTCCTCTGAAATTGTCTTTCTCATTATCCTAGAGACTTGGTAAGACTAAGGCAAGATTTCTAATCAGTGGTTTATCAATCTGCTCTTTGACTTTGATAATGTTTCAAACAGCTGGTCCTGTTTTAGCAGGAGATTTTAAAGATTGTGGACTTTGAACTGGAGTTGAAGATTCTAAATCCTCTCTGCTAAGTTTTATACTAAGTTTTATACTCTTGATGATTACAAGTGCAAGTACTTTATGCACACACACAAAAAAGGATATATGACTAGCACACATAAAAATACCTAACAGTCCCCATGACTTCTGTGTGTCCTTTCACATTTGTTATTTTGTGGACTTAACTCCAGTTTTACATATTCTTTCTTTTTTTTTCCAAGGACTAACCTCTGCTTGATGTATCATTATCTGTTCCCCTTCCCTTGATATCTGGAATCATAAAACCATCTCCCTTGGATATTCTTAAGGATGGCTTTGTTTTTCCTTTTGCTAACATACTTAGAAGTTCACGTTAGCTTCCAGAACTCTGTAAAAGCGAACTGCTCATGTAAGAGCCTCCCTATATCAAGCCATCTATTATTATGTCTTGGTCTGTGGCCATAGTCCATTTTATACCAGCATATTAAATAATAAAAAGGGAGATAAGTATTGAATCAAATCCATAATTCTAAATTTATTTGGTATTTTATTTACTCATCCAATCATGCCTCCCAGTCCAAAACAGTTAGAAATGTTATTTGTCAGAGACATAAGTATCTAAGATGTTTTTCAATCCTTCAGTTAAAATTCTCAAAAAAGTCCTCTAAAGAACAGGAAATGACTGCTTTTGCAAAAAATAAATGAAGCTGAATGGGGAAAAAAATGACATTGGTTCTAAACCAATTTTAAAAAGCACATTTCCTGCATGGGTTCTATACTTGTAAAATATTCTCCAAATTCTATTTATCATATATTATTTGTTTAGATGCAGTTACCAGATAGCTGACATCAGATAACATGTTTATTTTCATTTGTTTTCCTCACCTTGAGGACTTTTCCACAGAAAGGCTAAATTTATTTCTACAAGTATGCAAAGGAAATATCATCCTCTAGAGATTTCCACATTTTCCTTGAGATCAGAAGCTGGATACCTCTTAATTTTGATATGCTACTGTTTAGTAACTAAGACAAGCAATCAAATTCATTTGTAAAAAGGATCCATAGAGAGGAGGGGCAGAGCAAGATGGCCAAATGGAAGGCTCCACCAATCATCCTCCTGCAGGAGTAGCAGATTTAAACAACTATCTACACATAAAAAGCACCCTCATAAGAACCAAAAATCAGGTAAGCATTCACAGTACCCGATTTTAACTTCATATCACTGAAAAAGGCATAGAAGAGGGTGGAAAAGACAGCCTTGAATTGCAAATACCACCCCTCCACCATCCCCTGGCAGCAGTCACATGGCACAGAGGGAGAATCTATGGGTTGGGACAGAGAAACTGCAGCAACTGTTAGACTTAGCATTAAACTCACTGTTGCCCTGTCACAGCAGAAAGCTACACCTGGCTGAACTCGCTGACACCTGCCTATGAAGGGAACATTTACACAAGACCATCCCTGCAGTTGAAACTTGAGTTCTGGCAAGCATCACTAACTCAGGCTAAAGTGTTTGGGGATGCTACACAAACTTGAAAGGCAGTCTGGGCCGCAAGGTATGCAGCTCCTAGGTGAGTCCTAGTTCTGAGCTAGCCTCAGAGCCAGTGGACTTGGGGGGCACGTGATCTAATAAGACACCAGCCAGGTGGCTAAGGGATTATTTGTGTCACCCCTCCCCCAACCCTAGGCGGCACAGCTTGTGACTCCAAAGGAGACCCCTTTTTTTCTGCTTGAGGGGAGAGGGGAGAGAAAAGAAAACTTTGTCTTGCATCTTGGATATCAGCTCAGCCACAGCAGGATAGGGTACCAGTCAGAGTCGTGAGGCCCCCTTTCTAGACACTGGTCCCAGACAACCTTTTTAGACACACCCTGGGCCAGAAGGGAACCCACTGCCTTGAACGGAAGGCCCCAGTGCTGGCAGAAGGCATTGCCTGCAGACTAAAGAGTCCTTGGGCCCTGAATAACCAGCAGTATATCCAGATAGTATATCATGGACCTTGGTTGACAGTCTGACACTTGCTGACTTCCAATTAGACTCAGTACATTCCTAGCTAAGGAGGCTATAGGGAGACTCTTTCTGCTTGAGCAAAGCAGAGGAAAAAGCAAAGGGAACTCTGTCTTTCACCTTAGGTACCAGCTCAGCCATCGGAGGGTAGAGCACCAAGCAGGCACTTGGCTCTTGAATAACATTTTTCAACCTGCACCCCACTGCCCTGAAGAGTGAGTCCCAAGACATGCAGCATTCACTACAAGCTGATTGAAGAGCTCTTAGGCCTTAGAGCACATGGGCAGTAGTCCAGCGATACTCCCCACGGGCCTGTAGGAGATGGTCACAGAGTGAGGCTGCTCTGCCTGTGGAAAGGGGAGGAAAGAGTGAGAAGGCCTGCATCTTGTGATTTGAGTGCCAGATCAGCTGCAGTACAATCAAATGCCAGGTAGATTTCTAAGGTTATTGACTCTATTTCTTGGCTCCCAGATGGCATGTCTTGTCCCACCTGGGGCCTGGGGGAACTTGTTGCCCTGAAAAGAAGGGCACAAGCCTGGCTAGCTTCACCACCTGTTGATTGTAGAGCCCCAGAGCCTTGAGCAAACATAGGCAGTAGCCAGATAGATATTATAGCAGGCCTTCGGCAAGACCCAGTGCTGTGCCGGCTTGAGGTATGACCCAGTGCAGTCCCAGTGGTGATGGCCATAGGGGTGCTTATGTCACCTCACCCCGAGATCCAGGTGGCTTAGCACAGATAAAGACTCCATTTGTTTGGGAGAAAATGAGGGAAGAGAACAAGAGTCTTTGCCTAGTAATCCTGAGAATTTCTCCTGATCTTCACCAATACCATCAAGGTGGCCCCAGATTTCAGAAAAATTAAAAGTCTTTCTTCCATGAGTCTACAAAAACCATAGTGTTACTGGGCTTGGGGTGCCCCTTAATGCATACACAGCTTAGATAGAAACACCCAAGCTCTTCTGAGTGCCTGGAAAGTGTTCCCAAGAAGGACAAGGACAAACAAGCCTAGATTGAGAAGGCAACAATTAATACCTTAAGAGCCCAGACATCGACAAATATTCACAAGCATTCAGATCATCCAGGAAAACATGGCCTTAACAAATGAACTAAATAAGGCACTAGGGACCAATCCTGGGGAAAAAGAGATACATGACTTTCAGAAAGAGACTTCAGAATAGCTCTTTGAGGCAACTCAGAGAAATTCAAGATAACTCAGAGAAGAAACTCGGAATCCTATCATAAATTTAACAAATATGTAGAAATAATTCAATAGAATCAATCAAAATTTCTGGAGTTAGAAAATGCCGTTGACATACTGAAGAATGCATCAGAGTCTCTTAATAGCAGAATTGATCAAGCAAGAAGTTGTGGGAATTTTATTTTTTTTTTGAAGATAAACAAAATTGACAAACATTTAGCCAGACTAAGAAAAGAAAAAAGACCCCCCAAAATAAAATAGAACATGAAAAAGTCCTATTTAAATAATTAAAGACATTACAACACATAGTGCAAAAATTCACTACATCATTAGTGGTCACTAGGAGTAACCATATGTTAACAAACTGGAAAATCTAGAAGAAATTGACAAATTCCTAGATGCATATAATGCACCATGATTGAACTATGAAGAAATTAAAAACCTGAAAAGACCAGTGACAAGTAACAAGATTGAAGCCATAATAAAACCTCTCCTAGCAAAGAAAAGCCCAGGACCTGATGTTTTCACTGCTGAATTATGACAAACATTTAAAAAAAGAACTAATATCAATCCTACTTAAATTATTCTGAAAAGTAGAGGAGGAGGGAACACTTCCAAACTCATTCTGTGAGGCAAATATTACCCTGATACCAAAACCACATAAAGATACAACAAAAAGCAAATCTACAGGCCAATATCCCTGAGGAGTATTGATACAAAAAATGCTCAACAAAATACTAGCAAACCAAATTCAACAATACATAAAAGAGATAATTCATCTTGACCAATTGGGATTTATCCCAAGGATTTAAGAATGGTTCAACATATGCAAATCAATTAATGTGAAACATCATATGAACAGAATAAAGAATAAAAACTATAATAGCATTTTAATTGATGCTGAACATGCATTTCATAAAATTCAACATCTCTTCATAATAAAACACTCAAGACACTGGATATAAGATGAACATACCTCAACATAAATAAAAGCCAGTATCCTACTGAATGGGGAAAAACCGAAAGGCTTTCTTCTAATATCTGGAATGTGACAAGGATGCCCACTTTTACCACCGTTATTCGACATGGTACTGGAAATCCTAGCTACATAAATCAGACAAGAGAAAGAAATAAACGGCATCCACATTGGAAAGCAATAAGTCACATTATTTTTGTTTGCAGATTATATGATGTTATATTTGGAAAACACTAAAGACTCCACCAAAAAACTGTTAGAACTGATAAATTCAGTAAACTTGCAAGATCACCAACATTTCTATATGGCTAACAACAAACATGCTGAAAAAGAAATCAAGAAAGTAATTCCATTTACAAGAATGCAAATAAAATAAAGCATCTAGGAATTCACCAAAAAAGAAAGACATCTACAATAAAAAGCTATAAAATATTGATGCAAGAAATCAAAGAGGACACTGATAATGGAAAGATATTCTATGTTGTGGATTAGAAGAATGCATATTATTAAAATATTCATACTACCCAAAGCAAGCTATAGATCCATTGCAATCCCTATCAAAATACCAGAGACATTCTTCACAGAAATAGAAAAAAAAATTGTAAAACTTATATAGAACCACAGAAGACCCAGAATATCCAAAGCTATCTCAAGCAAAACTAACAAAACTGGAAGAATACATTATTTGACTTCAAATTACACTACAGAGAAATAGTAACAAAATGGCATAGTGCTGGCATGAAAACAGATATATGGACCAGTAGAACAAATAAGAATACCTAGAAATAAATTCATGCTTCCACAGTGAACTCACTTTTGACAAAGGTGCTAAGAACATACTCTGGTGAAAGGACAGTCTCTTCAATAAATGGTACTGGGAAAACTGGTTATCTATACGCAGAAGAATGACATTAGACCCCTATCTCTCACCGTACACAAAAATCAAATCAAAATGGATTACAGACTTAAATCTAAGTCCTCAAACTATGAAACTACTAAGAGAAAACATTGAAGAAACACTCCTGGACATTGGACTGGGCAAAAATTTCTTGAATAGCACCTCATAAGCATAGGCATCCAAAGCGAAAATGGACAAATGCAATTACATCAAGTTAAAAAGCTTCTGCGCAGCAAAAGATACAATCAACGAAGTGAAGAAACAACCTACCAAGTAGAAGAAAATATTTGTAAACTACCCATCTGACAAGGGAGTAATAACCAGAACACATAAGGAGCTCAAACAACTCTATGAAGAAAAATCTAATAATCCATTTTAAAAATGGGCCAAAGATTGAAAACAAATTTCTCAAAAGAAGACGTACAAACTGAAAACAGGCAAACAGGCATAAGAAAAGGTGTTCAATGTCACTGATCATCAGAAAAATACAAATCAAGACTAAAATATGATATTGTCTCACTCCAGCTAAAATGGCTGTTATTCAAAAGTCAGGCAATAATAAGTGCTGGTGAGGATGTGGAGAAAAGGGAATTCTAATGCACTGTTGGTGGAAATGTAAATTAGTACAGCCACTATGAAGAGCAGTTTAGAGTTTCCTCAAATAACTAAAAACAGAGCTACTATACAATCCAGCAATCCCACTCCTAGGTATATAACCAAAAGAAAGGAAATCTGTATATCGAATAGGTATCCACACTCCTATATGCGTTGCAGCACTGTTCACAATAGCCAACATCTGGAAGCAATCTAAGTGTCCATTAACAGATGAATGGATAAAGAAAACATGGTACATGTATACAAGGGAGTACTATCCAGTCATAAGAAAGAATGAGATCTTGTCATTTGCAACAACATGGATGGAAATGGAGTTCATTATGTTAAGTAAAATAAGTCATGCACAGAAAGACAAAATTCACATGTTCTCACTTATTTGTGGGAGCTAAAAATTAAAATAATTGAATGTATGGAGATACAGAGTAGAAGAATGGTTACCAGAGGCTGGGAAGGGTAATGGAATATCAGGGGAAATTGGCAATAGTTAATGGATACAAAAAATAGAATGAATAAGACCTAGTATTTGCTAGCACAACTGGGTGACTATAGACAAAAATAATCTAATTATACATTTAAAAATAACTAAGAGTATAATTGAATTGTTTGTAATACCAAGGATAAATGCTTGAGGTACTGGATACCTCATTTACCCTGATGTGATTATTACACATTATATGGGTATATCAAAATATCTCATATAACCCATAGCTATATCTACCTACTATGTACTCAAAAAAATTAGAAATTAAGAATTAAGAAAGAAGAATCTGTGATAATTCCATTTGGATTATGGCATAACAATTATAATTTTTTAAGTATGTTGGAGTAGCTATTCCAAATCTGGTAATAAGAAATCTTCTCTTAATTCCTCAAATGTAACTGTCTCTTATAATAAAGACAGAGGAGTTTTCTTCAGACACTTATCCAAAACTCATTGTTATAAAGGAGAGAATGTAAGCAAAGATCAAAGAACTGACTTCTAAATTCAGGTTGATACTTCGTTTTTTCTAAACATAGGACTAACTCAAATGAGAATTATCATTGTTAATCTTTTAATCTCTCATCATTTAAACACTTCTAAGTGTGCTTTGGCCAACAAGATTGTATGTTTACTTTGTTTCTGAAAGGGGAAGTTAGAATAAAAGCCACTTGTTTTCTTTAGTTTTTTTTATTCATCCATTTATTTGTTCACTTGACAGAAATAAAATGTTAGTTGTCTACGTACCCAAAGATAAGGTCAGTGTTGAGCAACATATAGAAATTTGAGAATAGCTGCATGTCCAATCTATTCAGAACTGTAGTATAAAAATGAGAAGGAATCATAACTCAGAAAAAAATTTCTAAGCACTTAATGTTCCACTCTAATGATTAAAGTTTGCCTAATTAGAATGGGGACATGTATTGTGTGTGTTAAGATAAATAAGAAACTTAGCTTAATTTGTGTATTCAACTATACAAGGTGTTAATGGCCAGAGAAATCAAGACTCTCGGATTTTATTTTTTCAAACTCTCCATCCCACCAACTTGGGTTGCCCTTCTGCCCCGGGAAAATGAAAAATCTGATAGACATAAAATAAGAAATAAATAGTGGGTTCCTGTGTACCAATGAAGATAGAAAATTTTCAGTATCATAAATAGAAATTATAATGTTAGTCCTGAGGTAAGATGGGGAAAAACAAATTTTTTAAAGACCTGAAAGTAAGAGGATTGCAATTTTTCCATTAGTGTGAGAAATGAAAGTTTGTAGAAAAACTAGAAGGGCTAACATTTTGAAAGAATATTGAATTCAGGAGCAAGAGCATCAGAGGGCCAACACAGAAGCAACAGCCTTCCTCAAGGTAGAGCTTTGCACACACTGTGTCTTTAGCTCTGAATTTATGTATTCCTCATTACAGACAGTATGTAAAATATACTGTTGCTATATATGCATAGAATAAAAGCCTGTTCATTCACTGTGGCTTATCAAAATAGGATTAGGAAATGTTCTACTTAACAACGCACATGATCCAAAACAGACCCTTTTTACATAATTCAGCATCTATCATAAAGAGCCAGACTTCACTCTCCTACCCCAGACTTATGATTAGCATGAGAGTTTAAAGCAAAGGTTCAAAAGACCAGGGTATAAGGATATTCATCAAACTGAAATGTGTCCTATTATATTCTATGCTTAATACTCATGGCTATCAGATATTTCATCACTATGACATGCTTGATAAAAAATTTTACTGGCTGATACTGTACATGTTTCAGAGAGCTGATAAATTTTCTAAACCTATGTATAAGGTTGACACAAGGACCCCTGGACTTTCATATTATAAATAGCTCTCTAAATAATTATGTTTCACAAGAAATTTTGAAAGCCTACTCTACCATCATGAAAGATAAATCATTTGGAATTTTTGAAATATTAACAGGCTCTAGAAACTGTTAACCTTAAATCACCAACTGGTAGTAAATAAAAGTCTGAACTTTCCTCAAAATCCTCAGTATTTGAGGTTCATAAAATCCAGTTGTGTATAATTAATATTTTCAACTTGTAGACATAAAACTTGCTTCAAGTTTATAGAAAACAAGATGTATTTGTTAATGCTATGTTTTACCGCCTAGATTCTCCTCTTAGGACTTTGCCTTAGGACCTGGGAGTATTGGTTATTAAAGGCACACAACTGACTCCTTTCTCAGGAACTACCTTCAGAGGTCAAACGAAGCTGCACCAACCAATGTTACATCCTTTCTTGGAGGAAGCGCCCATCCAATAAAGTAATCTATCCCAGCTCCACAGCTCCCAAGGCATTAGCTGAGGCCCCTATTGTAACTACAATGAAATTTAACTTCTCCCTATGCCCAACAGTGCTTTTTTTTCTTTCTTTTTTTTTTTTTTTTAACTTCCTTACTGGCATTGATTACATCAGCATTGTTGAAGAAAATTTCTGCATGCAAATCTCTGTCTCAAAAAGGGACCATTCTAAATAAACCATATATTTGAATATATTCAAAAATAAAGCTAAAAGTTTGTGACCATACATAGTCTGATACTAGTTCTGTTTGTTCTCTTAACTAAGCCTGTGAGAAGAAAATTTTAACATAAATAAATAAAATTTATCATTGGTTTACTATGTGCTAGATGCTATTTTGAAATTTAATATAAAAAACATCTTTAAATCCCATAACATTATGATATAGATGAGATTATTATCTCCATTTTGTATATAAAAGAACTTGAGATACAGAGATACTAAGTGCATTGTTTACTACTACATAACTCATAAATGATGGTACTTACTTAATGGGTGAAGAAAATAATGTAATTGATCTGCTTTCTATTTCCCTAGGCTTTATCTTTATTTAAATGAGGATAATTGACTATTAGGCCAAATTGTAAAAGTCCGTGTTAAATTATGTAGAGCAGGTGCTCAATAAATGTTTATGTAAGTGAGTAAATGAATGAATAAATGGATGACAAAATGTCCTCTCTTACTACTTCTATTCAACATCACACTACAAAGTCCTACCTAATGGAATAAGACCAAAAAAAAAAAAAAAAAAAAAGTAAAAGAAAATGAAGGATCTATCAAATGGAAAGGAAGGAATTACATTAGTTGTTTGCAGATGACATGATTGTCTATGCAGAAAATTTCAAAAAGTTGACTAAACAAAATCCTATAATAAGAGAGTACAGCAAGGTATTAGCATTCATGGTTAATATACAAATTTCAATGGGTTTTCTATATATCCACCAAGAACAATTAAGAATTTGAATTTTTAAAAATAATGTTATTTTCAAGGCACCCCCAGAATTGAAAAACTTATGCATATGCCTGACAAATTATGTATAGGAGCTATGTATAGAAAATGACAAAAATCTGATGAAAGATATCAAAGAAATTTTAAGTAAATGAAGAGAGATTCTGTGTTCATGAATTGGAAGACTCACTATTGTTATCAGTTCTTCCCAATTTAGTTTATAGACTCAATATAATCCCAATTAAAATCTGAGCAAGCTGTTTTATATGTATTGACAAATCAATAGTAAAGTAAAGGCAAAAGACCCACAATATTCAACACAACACTGGAAAAAAAAAAAAAACTAGAATACTGACACTACCTGACTTTAAGACTTAATATAAAGCTAAAGTAACCAAGAAAGCATGGCATTGGGAAAAGAGTAGATGTATCAATCAATAGAACAGATTAGACAACAAAAATAAATAAATAAATAAACTGTAACAAATATAGTCAATTGCTCTTTGACAAAAAAGCAAAGGCAATCCAATGGGCAAATAGTAATATTTTCTTTTTAAATTAGTTTTAATTTTCATTTTAAGTTCTGGGATACATGTTGAAGATGTTCATGTTTGTGATATAGGTAAACACGTGCCATGGTAGTTTGCTGTTCCTATCAACCCATCACCTAGGTATTAAGCCTAGCATGCATTAGCTATTTTTCCTAATGCTTTCCCTTCGCTAACACCACACTCCCCAACAGGCCCCCAGTGTGTGTGCTGTTTCCCTCCCTTTGTTCATGTGTTCTAATTGTTCAGCTCTCACTTATAAGTGGGAACATGTGGTGTTTGGTTTTCTGTTTCTCCACTAGTTTGCTGAGGATAATAACCAGCTAGCATCATGATGACAGGATCAAATTCACACATAACAATATTAACCTTAAATGTAAATGGGCTAAATGATCCCATTAAAAGACACAAAATGGCAAAATGGATAAGGAACCAAGATCCATCAGTGTGCTATATTCAAGAGAGCCATCTCACATGCAAAGACACACATAGACTCAAAATAAAGGGGTAGAGGAAAATTTACCAAGCAAATGGAAAGTTAAAAAAAAAAAAAGCAGAGGCCGCAATCCTATTTTCTGACAAAACAGACTTTAAACCAACAAATATTAAAAAAGGACAAAGAGGACGTTACATAATGGTAAAGGGGTCAACGCAACAAGAAGAGCTAACTATCCTAAATATATATTCACCCAATACAGGAGCACCCAGACTCATAAAACAAGTTCTTAGAAACCTACAAAGAACTTAGACTCTCACACAATAATAGTGGGAGACTTTAACACCCGACTGTCAATATTAGAGAGCTCATCAAGACAGAAAATTAACAAAGATATTCAGGACCTGAACTCAGCTCTGGATCAAGTAGACCTGATAGATATTTACAGGACTCTCCACCCCAAAACAACAGAATACACATTCTTCTCGGTGCCACATGGCACGTACTCTAAAATTAATCACATAATTGGGAGTAAATCACTCCTCAGCAAATGCAAAGGAATTGAAATAATAACAAACAGCCTCTCAGACCACAGCACAATCAAATTAGAATCCAAGATTAAGAAATGCACTCAAAACTACACAACTCCATGGAAATTGAACAAGCTGCTCCTGAATGACTCCTGCATAAGTAATGAAATTAAGGCAGAAATAATCTAGAAGTTCTTTGAAACCAATGAGAACAAAGAGACAGTGCACTAGAATCTCTGGGATGCAGCTAAAAGCAGTGTTAAGAGAGAAATTTATAGCATGAAAACCCATATCGAAAAGCTAGAGATAGCTCAAATTGACACCCTAACATCACAACTAAAGGAACTAGAGAACCAAGAGAAAATAAACCCCAAAGCTAGCAGAAGACAAGAAATAACCAAGATCAGAGTGGAAGTGAAGAAAGTAGAGACATGAAAAATGTTTCAAAAAATAATGAATCCAAGAGCTGTTTTTCTGAAAAAATTAATAAAATAGATGAACTGCTATCCAGGCTAAAAAAGAAGAAAAGAAAGAAGAATCAAATAGACACAACAAAATGTGATAAAGGGGATATCACTACTGACCCCACAGAAATACAAACAACCATCAGAGAATACTATAAACACCTCTATGCAAATAAAATAGAAAATCTAGAAGAAATGGATAAATTCCTGGACACATACACCCTCCCAAGACTGAACCAGGAAGAAGTTGAATCCTTGAGTAGACTAATAACAAGCTCTGAAATTGAGGCAGTAATAAATAGCCTACCAACCAAAAAAAGTCCAGGACCAGATGGATTTACAGCTGAATACTACCAGAAATACAAAGAGGAGTTGATACTCTTTCTTCTGAAACTATTCCAAACAATTGAAAAGGAGGGACTCCTCCCTAACTCATTCTATGAGGCCAGCATCATTCTGATACCAAAACTGGTCAGAGATACAGTAAAAAAAACAAACAAACAAACAAACAAACAAAAACTTCCGGCCAATATCCCTGATGAACATTGATGACAAAATTATCAGTAAAATACTGGCAAACCAAACACAGCAGCACATTAAAAAGCTTTTGCACCACAATCAAGTTGGTTTCATCCCCGGGATGCAAGACTGGTTCAACATACACTAATCAATAAACACAATCCACCACATAAACCCATCTAAAGACAAAAACCATAGGATTATCTCAATAGACGCAGAAAAAGCCTCAATAAAATTCAATATCCTTTCATGTTAAAAACTCTCAATAAACTAGGTATTGAAGGAACCTACCCCAAAATAATAGGAGTCATTTATGAAAAATCCACTGCCAATATCATACTGAATGGGCAAAAGTTGAAAACATTCCCATTGAAAACCAGCACAAGACAAGGATGCCCTCTCTCATCACTCCTATTCAACAAATTACTGGAAGTTCTGGACAGGACAATCAGACAAGATAAAGAAATAAAGAGTATTCAAGCAGGAAGAGAGGAAGTCAAATGGTCTCTGTTTGCAGATGACATGATCCTATATCTAGAAAACCCCATTGTTTCAGCCCCAAAGCTTCTTAAGCTGGTAGGAAATTTCAGCAAAATCTCAGGATACAAAACCAATGTACGAAAGTCACAAGCATTCCTATATACCACCAACAGGCAAGCAGAGAGCCAAATCATGATTGAACTCCCATTCACAATTGCTACAAAGACAATAAAATACCTAGGGATACAGCTAACAAGGGAAGTGAAGGACCTTTTCAAGAACTAGAAACCACTGCTCAAGTGGGACACAAACAGATGGAAAAGCATTCCATGCTCATGGATAGGAATAATCTATATTGTGAAAATGGCCATACTACCCAAAATAATTTATAGATTCAATGCTATTTCCATTAAACTACCACTGACAGTCTTAACAGATTTAGAAGAAACTATTTTAAAATTCATATAGGGCCAAAAATAAACATCTCTTCTAGCTATTTTGTAATATACAATATCTTCCTGTTTACCGTCATCAGAGCACTGTGCTTTTTAACTTATTCTACTATCTAACTGGTACCTATTTACCAATCTCTTCCCATCCTCCCCTCATCAATTTTCTTTCCAGTCACTACCAACCAGGGTTCTACTCTCTACTTCTATGATAACAACTTTTTTTTATTTTTTATTTTTATTTATTTATTTGAGACAGAGTCTCACTCTGTCACCCAGGCTGGAGTGCAGTGGCATAATCTTAGTTCACTGCCACCTCTGCCTCTCGGATTCAAGCAATTCTCCTGCCTCAGCCTCCCTAGTAGCTGGAATTATAGGCACCCACCACTTTGCCTGGCTAATTTTTATATTTTAGTAGAGATGCAGTTTCACCATGTTGGCCAGGCTGATCTCGAACTCCTAACCTCAAGCAATCCACCCACCTCAGCCTCCCAAAGTGCTGGGATTACAGGCATGAGCCACCGCACCTGACCACACCTCTATTCATTAATTTATTTATTTACTTATTTATTTAATTTCACATATGAGTGAGATCATGTGGTATTTGCATTTCCACGTATGCCTTATTTCACTTAACATGGTGTTATCCAG
The DNA here is from genome assembly GCF_043159975.1 of Macaca nemestrina. Lineage (NCBI taxonomy): Eukaryota > Metazoa > Chordata > Mammalia > Primates > Cercopithecidae > Macaca > Macaca nemestrina. Next base: position 81,976,489 of record NC_092127.1, on the reverse strand, counting down.
GTCTATTCATGTTACAAATGGAAAGATTTCATTTTTATGGCTGAATCGTATTCTACTATGTATAAATACCATGTTTTCTTTACCCATTTATCCTTTTTCAGACACTTGGGTTGATTCCGTATCCTGACTATTGTAAATAGTGCTACAATAAACATGGTAGGCAGTATGAGAATCTCTTCAACATATCAATTTCATTTTCTTTGGATATATACCAAGTAGTGGGGTTGCTGGATCTTACGATAGTTCAATTTTTAATTTTTGGAGGACTATTTATACTGTTTCCCATAGGAGCTGTGCTGATTTGCAATTCCACCAACAGTTTGCAAGTGTTCCTTTTTCTCCATATCCTTGCCAAACTTGTTTTCTTTTGTCTTTTTCTTGATAGCCATTTAAACTGGAGTGAAGTTTCATCTCATTGGGGTTTCGATTTTCTTTTATCTGATGATCAGTGATGTTGAGCATTTTGTCATATAACTGTTGGCCATTTGCATGTCTTCTTTGGAGAAATGTTTATTCAGGTTTTATCCATTTATAATTCAGATTATTTGCTTTTTTGTTGTTGAGTTGTTTAACATCTTTATATATTTTGAATATTATCTCCTTATCAGATGCATAGTTTGCACATAAATTTTCCCATTCTGTAGGTTGTCAATTTGTTAATTGTCTTCTTTGCTGTGCAAAAGTCTTTCAGTTTGATGCAATCCCATTTGTCTACTTTTGCTTTTATTGCCTGTTTTTTAAGGTGTTATTTTTAAAATCCTTGTCCCACTCAATGTCATGGCATTTTCCTTATATTTTCTTTCAGAAGTTTTAAAGTTTTGTGTTTTTGATGTAAGTCTTTAATGGATTTTGGGTTTATCCTTGTATATGGTGAGAGGTAGAATCTATTCCCATTCTTCTGCATATGACTATTCAATTTTCCCAGGACCATTTATTGAAGAGACTGACTGCCTTTATCCCAATGTGTGTCTTGACATTTTTGTCAAAAATTAGTTGGCTATAGATACATAACTTTATTTCTGGGTTCTGTATTCTGTTCCACTGGTCTATGTATCTGTTCTGTTTTAATCCCAATATCATGCTTTTTTAGTTACTATAGCTTTGTAGCATATTTTGAAGTCAGGTAACATAATGTCCCCAGCTTTGTTATTTTATTCAGAATTGCTCTGGCTATCAGGATCCATATGAATTTTAGGACAGTTTTTTCTATTTCTCTGAAGAATGTCACTGGTATTTTCATAAGTATTGCATTAAATCTGTAGACCACTTTGGTTAGTATGGTCATTTTAAGAATATTAATTATTTTTATCCATAAACACGGAATATCTTTACATTTGTTTGTGTCTTCTTCAACTTGTTTCATCAATGTTTTATAGTTTTCAATGTAGGGTTTTTTTTTTATTTGTTTGGTTAAGTTTATTCCCAGGTATCTTTTTTTTTTTTTTTTGGAGTTATTGTACATGTAATTTTCTTGATTTTTTTTCAGATAGTTCCCTATTAGCATAGATAAATGCTACTGATTTTTGTGTGTTGGTTTTGTATCCTGCAACTTTACTGAAAGCTTTTCCTCTAAGCTTAGGGACAAGACAAGGATGTCTAGTTTCATCACTCATATTCAACATAGTACTAGAAGTCCTAACCAGCACAATTAGGCAAGAAAAATAAATAAAAAGCATCCTTATTGGAAAGGAGGAATTAAAATTGTCACTGTTTAAAGATTACATAATCTTTTCATATAGCAAACCCCAAATAATTTACCAAAACCTACTAGGACTAATAAATAACACTGTAATTTTGGATATAAAACATTCTGCATTTGTCAAAACTCAGATAACTTCATAACACAAGGAATGAACATTAAGGTATGCAAGCTAAAAAAATATTTAAGAGGTCAGAGGATTTCAGAGTAAAATGAATGCAGAATGTGTCACAATAATCAACTACATAACAAATGTATGAAAGAATCTCACTGAAGGGTGGTGGGGGCAAAGGTACTGACACTAAGTAACTTTAGAAATGAGTAGAGTCTGTATGACTAAAAGCAACAGAAACTGCACAATCACTGGATTCTAGTTGACAGGGTTATTTTCCAGGAGAGTAGTAAAGAATTCTGATACTGCTGTATATGTATGCTAGAATTGAACAGTTGGGTAAATGGATGGTGGACGGTGGGAGCCAGGCTTCTTATTGTTGGAGTGGGAGTTCACAGATGTGCACAGGGAAGAAGTGAAAATGATTCATGTGGCGATGGATTAGAATTGAAGACATTAGCATTACCTCGTATTTAGCTTAATATAGATACAGACAGATATATATAAATATTTATATATGTAGATATCCAATTAAATATTTAGATATGTGTATACACATGAGTTAGGCATCTAATACCCACATTGTGGATTTTAATACCAATAATATGAACCAGGACTCTTTGGAGAAGAATCCTAAAATTCTACAATCCAATGTAATTGGATGAATTACAATGAAAATGTAATCATGAATTACAATGAAAATCTACAATTTTCTGTTCCAACTGGAGCAGATACATAAGCTGGAGCAATATAAGTGAAGAACATTTTACAAAACCAAAAAGTAAGGAAGTGCTGAAAAACAAAAAAGAAAATACCTGCAGTGATGGGCATATGTCAGATAGCATAGGAGTTAACTAAAAGAGTCCACAATGGTCACAGCTGGAACAATCCAAGCAGGAAAATAAAGTATTATTAGATTACAACCCAAATTATAAAATAAATATCCATGAGTCCATACTGATATAAATGAATGATAAAGAAAAACAACAACAACAACAACAACATGGGTAAGGTGGAAAGTGTCCTGTAAAGAAGAATTTCAAATAATTCATGTAGGAGCCCCACTCCTCAAGTGTGGACCATTCATATGATTTCTTTCTAAAGTGTGCAGTATGGAGAGTTGAGAGAGGATTTAACTTTACGCATTGAAGAGACCTGGCAAAGACCACCTCAGCCAAATGACAAAGGTTAATGTGAACAGTAGGAAGTTATGTTAATTGTATGAATCCTCCAAATGATGTGATACAAATGGCACTTTACCTCTGTGACCTTTCTCCAAAATAGTCATAACTCCAGTATAATCATGAGAAAAACATCAGACAACTTCCAGTTAAGAGACATTATAGAAAATACCCGATCAATGCTCCTCAAACTGTTAAGGTTGTCAAAAACGAAGAAAGTCTGAGAAACTATCTCAGCCAAGAGGAGCCTAGAGAGATATAATTAAACGTAATGTATTCTGAGTAGAATTCTAAAGCAACAGCTAAAAAAGGACACTGGGCAAAAGGAAGTCTGAATAAAATATGCATTTTAATTATAATAATCTATTAATATTGGTTCATTAATTATAACAAATGTACAAATTAATTATAACAAATGTACCATTCTAATGTAAGATGTCAATAACAGGGGAAACTGATTATGGAGAATCTCATCACTAACTTTGCAGTTCTTTGGTAAATCTAAAATTATTCTACAGAATAAATTTTATTTTTTTTAAAAAAGGAACTAGTTGGAGATCATGTGACTAAAAAAGTATAAAAGAAATAAGATATTTCACTACAGAATATAAACAATTAAGTATGAATACCACTTCATAATTGTAGAAACTATTATTACAGACATATGTAATACCAAAAGTAAAAATATGTATTCCAAATGTTTTCAACACTTAATCAAGTATTTACATTTACATTTTAAGATAATTTCTCTATTCAACATTTCTCATGTGCTTATACTCTAGAAATACGTTTTTAAATGGTAATTTCAAATATACTTTAATGTGTTAGTAATCCTGAAACTCATAGGAAAAATTAATTTATCTTTCTCTTATGATAAGAACTGGTAATATTAGTAAGTATTAAAATACTACAATTTAGTCTAATAGTTACAGGCAAAAAGCATATTTATTTGTTTAAAAAAATCCAGGCTTAGAAAATGAGATCAAGGAAAAAAGGTTAAAAGCAAGGAAATAGTCAGTTGATAAGCCTAAAAAGTGGTTTAATAAACATTTTAAATAATTTTAAAAAGTTTTATGCAGCAAGTGGCATTCTACTACATTCAATCTTTAAACAAAAAATAAATTTTAAAATAATTTGAAATGCATTATTAATTAAAATTAGGGAGAATGTTTATGTATGACTAAAGAAAGATAGTTTTATACAGCTCTGAAATAATTTGAGATCACTAAATGTATATATTCATTTATTTATTTAAAAACATTTATAGTCAATTACAGATAAAATAGATGATTTTTAAGTTGTCCTAAATTTCTAGCTAAACTAAGGCAAAAAACAAAACAATAAAACCTCTGATGTAAGGTCAATGGTGAAAATGCAGATCAGAAATCACTATTTTATTATCATTATCAATTACAGTGAAATCAGTTGATATCATTTTCAAAAGACAAAGGAAAGTAAATAAAGGGAAGCCATAAAGGTGGAGGCAGGTGCTTTTGTAATTCATTAGCTATATTTGTTGCAGCCTTTGAAGACAGATATGACAAGCATGATTATGACTTTCCTTTGAGGCCCACATTCAATGGCAGATTAGTAACCTGATAAGTTTTCTATATTTATCTTCATAACAGAGATCCATTTTCAAATCAGCCCACACAAAGCATGGTTTCTTTTATGTTATTGCAACACCCAGTGATAGGATAGGCCATCTGGAGAAATTGGCTGGGGTCTGCTGATTACTCAGGAGATGCATGTAATGAATAGTTGTTACCCCTGTGGAGCTGCTAGGAGGCCAGTGAAATTTTTCCTGAATGGCAAGTTAGTTAGTTCAAATAACTTCTCTCAGATTAAAATATTGCTCTTTTAAGGGAGAAGAGTGTCTTATTTTGTTTGCTTACATGAATCAATGGAGAGTAAAGGACAACAGAGCATTGAGCTCCGTTCACATTTTGCTATGCATAGTAGGAAAGGGTATGCGTGGGTAAGTTGTCTTAAAGGCATATATGGATATTCTAACTATTACTTCAAGGAAGTATACTTCCTATTCCTTGGACTGGTGAAAATCCAGTCAGTTTCAGCCTAGACATAAGGAAATGGGCTGGAGTATGCCCACCATAGAAAGACACAAGTCACTTCTGAAATGCACGCTAATTCTTCTGCTTTTGTCCAGGGTATCTTCTTTCTAAGGAAAAAAATGTACTTTCTTATCTTCTATTTTGTAGTTATCAGTCAGGAAATTTTTGTTGATCATCCCTTATATGTTAACACTCTTCTGGGCACCAGATCACAAAGGCTGCCATTTTTGCTCTGTGGAAAGAGGAGCACAGCCGGAAGAGGTAAACATGAGAGCAGATTTTGCTGCCATGCCCAAATGAAATCTCTTTCTAATCTGGGTCACATAGAGAAACAAAAGCCTATCCTTTTTGTTATCAACTTGGAGGTAGAAGCAGATCAGAAATATTTACTGAGTTCCATTGACCAGCGCTTAACATTTGGATAGACAAATTTACTAAAATATTTGTGTTTCTCCTTCATACATTTTTTTTCTTTTCCATTTCCCTGGATTAGTTTTTTGCTTTGGGTACATTTGCAGGCCATACAGCAGAAGCTGCCTGAAGTCAATGTTTTCCTACCTTTTGGGGAAAAATTAATCGAAGAGAATGTGCCAAGTATTCTAGAGAGAAGGGGAGTGACTCTCTGGACAAGAAGAGAGAGATAAGATTTCCAAAAAGTGGAGAGAGGTAAGAATATCTGAGTTTTAACTAAAACCTGATCAAGTGGCAAGGCCTCAGAGAGAAATGTCATGTTGTATACTGATATGGTTTCGCTGTTTCCCCACCCAAATCTCATCTTGAATTATAACTCCCACAATTCTCACATGTCATAGGAGGGACCCAGTGGGAGGTAACTGAATCATGGGAGCAGGTGTTTCTCATGCTATTCTCGTGATAGTGAATAAGTCTCATGGGAGCTGATGGTTTTAAAAAGAGGAGTTCCCCTGTACAAGATCTCTCTCTTTGCCTGCTGCCATCCACATAGATGTGACTTGCTCCTTCATGCCTTCTGCCATGATTGTGAGGCCTCCTTAGCTATGTGGAATTGTAAGTCCAACAAACCTCTTTCTTTTGTAAATTTCCCAGTCTCAGGTGTGTCTTTATCAGCAGCATGAAAATGGATTAATACATATACTCACCAAGGCCTAAATTTAGAGGTCATTGTTCCCAGTCTTGCCGAAGATTCACCCTCATTCCCAAATCAGTGAAGAAACTGTGAGGCTGTCACAGTCTGAGAGACCGACCAGACCAGAGCAGTAAACTTCTCACCCGTGACTAGGAGGATCCCCCCACAACTCCTTTCTGCTCCGATGCCCCTTTTCTCAACCTTGATGGAGGAGCATGTTGCAGACAAAGGAGTAAACCTCACTGATAACTCAAAGTGCCTTCAAACTGGGAGTCAAATTTCAATTGAAAAAGGTAATGAAGAAATGTGATACTTTCTTTTTCACAGCTGTATTAGTTTTTATAATTTCTTCATACTTCCTACTCATAGGTTGTTTCAGTTAACTCTCAAAGCAGCTCATGACATAAGCATTGCTGTCCCCTTTATCTCCTGAATAACTATGGTAGCTATATATGACTTTGTTTGGGGACTGAAGTACACAGAGTTGGTTTAATTATAAACCTTGACTCATGACACACTCTTCTCATCGTTCTGTATTGTCTTTTGGTGTAGGTAACAATTTTTAGTTACTTTTAATTATATAATAAGCACACATAAGCCCATCATTCAAAATAAAAATTAGGATCTTGACATACACCTAGTTATCTGCCCAATACCATCTCTCTGCTTCCCCTTTCCAAATAACCACCACCTCGATTCCTGTTTCATTTGTCCCCTGCTTCCTTTTTTATATGGTTTTACTACCTATCTTTATGTTATTAAAATGTTTACTTTTATTTTTATTCTTTCAAAATTACAAAAAGGATATCATGCGCTATGTCAACTTTTGGGACTGACTTTTTATATTTAATATTGAATGACTATGTTTCATCCATATTACTGGGTGGGACTGTAATCTATTCATTTGACAGCTATACAATAATCTATTGTGTGACTATGTTATACTTATTCATCCCCTCCCGCAAAGGGCATTTGGTTTTCTTCCAAGTTTTGCTATTATAAACAGTATTGTTAAGAATTTTTTTTTTTGTATATGTCTCTTACTGAACATTAGACTCACACCTCTGTTTCCCACTGCTCCACACCCCAGCGTTCCACTTTCAGACGAGTATTTCTAACACATGTACCTTGGCTGGAATTCAGGGGAGTTGTACACAGAGGACCTACTCCATAGAGAGGCCTTATGGAAAAGCGATATGATTCTATGACAGGAAAAGGAAAAAGTATCAAAATGGAGTGGAAACAATGGTGACCGTAAGCAAAAATAAATAAGTCAGACTCCACCCTGAAGTCTACCAGTGTTCTATGATGTGGGCCATGGATCTAAGAAAAAGCAAAATAAGTTAGAAAGTGAGACATCTCATAGCCCTCGGGTCTACAGTAGAAGTAGAACAGCCTCAGAAATGAGGGAACAAGTGTCAGGGTAGGCAGCTTGGAAAAGCCTAGAGAAAGACCTACAACCAGCCTCTGCAAGCTTGGGCCAGTGTGCTCAAAACCACACTTTTGTTACCATGGGGAATAAGGCAGTGTTCTTTTTTCTTACGCCATCCTCACAATTACCCTTAACAAATTTTAATCATCTATATTACTATGATGAGACTATCCATCCCGCATTTCAGATATTTCCAGGAAAGTGGAAGTGGAAAAAGTCAGCTTGGCAACACTGCATGAATCTAATTATAGAATAAAATGTCCGTAAGTAATTACTATCATAGATGTGGCAAAAATAGACCTGAGACCATTAGTAATCTTTTTCAACATTCTCATTTTCTCAGTGTTAAGTTCACCCTTAGGCATAAACCAGAAGGTCTCTCTTGAGACGGCTCTTGCTTATCCTTTTAACCCCATCTTCCACCCTATGCTCACAAGGTCCAAATAGTCTAGCTAGAGAGAGCTAATGCTGGTCCCTAAAGTCATCATGATTAGTCAAGCCACCTCTGTTTATGCTGTTCCTACTGTCTAAAATACGCTTTCCCATCTCATCCACTAATTTCTAAGTGGTCTCCAAGAATCACTCCCTTCTTGTACCATTTACTTTCCCTGTGCCCTTCATTAGTCCCTTAGATCTTTTCTCTCTCCCTTTTTTTCTGTCCTCCATATTTCCAGCTTCAGTCTAAGGCATACAAAACAGGCCATCACATCATAAATATACTTTGAGATTGACCCCAGTCAAATTTGTTTTCTCTCCTATTAGATTTTGTTTCTTTAGGGTGAGGGATATGGTAAATGGCATCCAGCTGACAATCCACAAAGGTTGATAGAGTAGATGTTGTACAGGCCATACCCTACCCATCTGTACTTGCTGGGACACTCATCTCTCAGATACTGAGAATAATGTGGACTGATGGCTTACACCTGCCACCTTCTCAGGAAAATCACCCTTGATTGACAGAAAGCACCTTTCCAGAATTTGCCTGGGAGGGAGCTATGCCACCCGTTTGCTGTGGTCAGAAAATGGCCACACTTTTGTACACTGAAGAGGTACAAGATCACTGCCCTTTCCTTCAATATGGCAAACACTGCCATCAAATGGATGCTTCAGCATCTGCAGGGTCAGGCCAAGGCTAGACTTTCTCCATCCTTCCTACTCTGTATCCTTCTCCCATCAGTCCCTTACTGCTTTATTCCTGAAGAGAATATCTTCCATAAGCACATGCACCCAAATCCCTGTGTTAGGCTCTGCTTGTAGGGAATATGCCTTGAGACAACTGGTCTTATTTAATTGAGTTTCACTGCATATTAATAACTTGCACAAAGGAAGCTAATATTTGGGCTCAAGTCTCTAATACTGTAAAATCCCTGTTTTACTACTATATCAAATATCTCTAATAGTTGGAAAGTTGTGAGCAATAATTGTAAGACATGGAAATATATATAACATTATATACAACTTTATATATATATAATAATATGTATCTGTGCAGTCTTCCCCACTTACTAACAGTAAGATATAGGATAACGTTTTTATCCCCGAGTCTGTTTCCTCATCTAATAAGGGGAGATATTCATTCCATAGAATTATCAGATGGTTTACAAGAGATAATGGGTAAATTATCCTTCATATAGTAAGTACCCAGTAAATAATTTCCAATACTCAACGGTATTGAATAGAACATTTTGATGACAAAGTGTATAGACAGCAGTGCTAAGTAAGACATAAAATAGATAAAGGCAGTTCTCTTATATTTGGCAGGGCATCCACTCAAGGTACAGAAAAGTTAACTGAGACCAAATTTTTATCAATTAGAGCCCCTGGGGGTAATTTGTGTCAGCTTATAGAAATACGTGAGTTTTGAATTTGTTCACTCGTAAATTATAAAGAACAGGCTTATTGTGATTAATGATGTGCTTACCACAGGGTTTATACACTCATACTTAAGATGATATGTTAGTCTGATTTATTTAAATCTGGAAAAGAAGAGAAGCTGGAAAAGCCTCCCACACTCAGACCTTTGAATTACAGAGATTCTTCCCAGTCGGTGTTTGAGCGAAGTCTGGAAAAGGTGTCTATTTTACTCTCAGTCAGGAAGTTTTCCTCCATTTCAAGCAGGCTACTATTCCCGTATACTGCAGGCCAAAGGGAACTGGGTTTTATTTTGAGTACACTGCAAAACTATTTCCTTTTGTCAAGAGAAAGAAGGCAAGTTATAAAGGGAAAAAGCAGAGAGGCCTGAAAGTGTTTTGTCATCTGTAAAACCGAAAATCCCTAAACCTTAGTTCCAGTTCCAAAATTCTGCCTTTCTAAATCTTTCTAAATTTTTTCCCCAACATATAAAAAGTAAAAATAAAAGTTCACTGCTTGACGAAGTTTACCTAAAATAAACTATTCCTTCATGTTCACGCTTTTTCTCTACTTTCCCCATACCAGCACCAGAGGAGAATGTGCTGGCAGCCTGGCTGGGGGCGGGGAAGTGGGGTGGCAAAAGAAAGCAACATGTAAAGAAAATGGTTCCAAAGGAAAGTTATTCTCACCTCCTGGTGTTGGGATTCCCTTAAGTAAGCAATAATAAAGCTCAACTATCAGAAAGCAGAAATGATTTCTTTGCCTCAAGTGAAACATGGGTTATTTCCAATGACTGAGAATTAATGATTTTTAAGCTACTGTAGTCTGAAAATATTGTCATTTCAGAGAATAGAACAGCCATAGGAAGTGGACCACACATGGTGTGCCTAGGAAAAAAGAATATAGATTCAGCCACTGCCAAAATGTGGAAAAAAATGCCTCTTAGAAAGGTCAATTTGATTTAGAGGGGGTTTATTCCGTTTTTTTTTTTCTTTTTTTTAAAAAAGCTCTGTTTAACATTGCATGGCTCAGTGGAGAACAAAGAGAAATGACATATTTGGTTTTATTTTCCCAGGATATGAAATGCTGTAGCAAACAAAAAACTTTCAACAAATTTAATCAGGCATTTGAAAGATTGCCCAAATTGGAACAATGTATCTCAATATAAATTGGCAAAAATATTTTGATACAACCCTGATAGCTACTTCTAAACTAAATAATCATGATGTACCACCCCAGGCTTTTAGAAAAATTCTAAGAAAACTGCAAGAAAAAAAAATGGCTTCAATTTCTGTCTTTGTGAAGTGTTTCCTTTTTTAGTTTGTTTGGTTCTTAAGCGTCTTCCTAATTTGTATAAATCCCAGATGATAAAGCAAGGTTTTATATGTGAGAGACTCACACGAAATGGCAGTTGGAAATAAAATAAACTGTATGTGAATATATCTTAATAGATGGAGGAATTACTGTATGTAAACAGATGGAGAAGATATAAAAATTAAATATGTATAATATGATAGAAAAGCAGGAGTTAATAGTTGAAACATTTTTGTTAAACTATTTTTTGATCTTGCATGGTTTTCTCAAGAAATCATGATTGCGGTCAACTAAATATACTCTATTCTCATTTCTTCTGCAAGATTAAGGCCATTGGAATGACTCCTCTCTGAGTCTTCAGCCTACAGTCTGCTCCATTTCCTCCGGGCACATATGCATAAGTATGTGTATATGTGTGATTTGTATTTTAAAAATAAAAAGTTAATTGAAAAATAAAAAAATATATATTTAAATATTAAGATCCTACTTTGAAAAAGCTAAAAGTTGTTTTTTTTAATAAAACCCACTATTGGCTATGGTATAGGGAAATAGATGCTCACTTCCTATTGGTGATATATATTGATACAAAATTTTTGGAAGGCAATTGGGCAAAAGCAAAGCAAACTATATCTACTCTGACTCAGCAATAATCTCATTTCTAGGAATTTATCCTAGATAAATAAATGTAAAAGATATAGGCATTCAAGAATGCCTTTGCAGCACTGGTTGTAATAATAACAAAAATCACAGCAATAGCAACATAACAGCAACAGAAACAGAAAGCTACCTAAATTTCCATCGTCGGGGAACATAAAAATTGGATTTGGAAAAATCTGTATGATAGTATATATATGCAGTCATTAAACATGATGCAGTGGATCTCTAACTGCTAATGGAAAACATGTCTCCAATATTTATTCTTATATAAACAATAAGCAATGTTTAGAACAGTATATATAGTAAGCTCCTCATTTGTGTGTAAGTATATAAAAGGATATGCACAGAAGTGCATGTGTATGCACTTGATGTTTCAGAAAACATAGTCTAGAAACCATGTTTGGTGATGATCTTTATGCAATAGAACTGAGGTGAGGAAGTTGGAGGACAGTCTAAGTTGAATGGCTTACTTTATTTTATATATCTTTGTGTTGTTTGTATTATTTGCCATATTATATGAACTTTTTTTATAATACTGCAATAAAAAGAAAAAATGTCCTTTATTTTTAAGATTTTTGCCCACACACAGTATGCAGCTTGGTCTGTTGATCTGACATTTCACATTTCCTTATCTGAAATAGTTATATAATCTTCATATGTAAAAATTCCAGAGGCTTTTTTCCTTTTACATATCATTTATTAACATGCTGAACAAAAGGCATATCAGCCCTGATCCCTGGAAACCTCACTGTTTACCTCTTCCAACAAGAAAGTACCCGTTTATCACTACACTTTATTTCCTATTTCTTAGCCAATTTCCTATTCGTGACAAAACATTTTCCCCAGTTTCATAGTGACACAAGTTTTTCCCAATGACTTTGATGCAGAACATTGTTAAATGCTTTTAATAAGGAAAATAGATCACGTTTTCAGTTTATCCTTCATCCACAGTCATGTATGCATTTCCTTTAAAGAGGCTGTATGATGGGATCAGGTATAATTTCCCCTTGCTAGTGGCATTGCTGTCCTGGGACGAGTTGATGGGTGCAGCACACCAACATGGCACAAGTATACATATGTAACAAACCTGCACGTTATGCACATGTACCCTAGAACTTAAAGTATAATAATAATAATAAATTAATTAAAAAAAAATGATAGGTGAGTTAGGGATAGATATGTTAATTAGCTTGATTTAATCATTCCCCATTGTATATACGTACCAAAACACAACACTCTACTCCCAAATGTATACAATTATTATTTTTCAATCAAAAATACTACTAATAAAAAAGAATTAAAAACATAAAAAAACACATCCAGTTATCTTATTTTTAATCTTCACTAATTTGACTACCTTCATGAACACGACATAGATTAATGTCTATTTTCACAGTCACTTCTGGGCCCCTTTTCATAGATAAATGCTAACTTGATCATCAATGAGCCCTTATAATGTTGCTATCTGCCACTTCAGTTGCCTCATTTTGTTCTCTGACATTTGAACATTGAGCTTCTTCAAAATTCTCAGTATTCGATACCTAATTCTGACCGTTTCCATCTAGTTTTTCATTTTAACATGGACGTTTATGTGGAGAAATGACTGTTAGACATTAACCATTTCAATTGATATTTATCGAGAATAAAGTATGTGCCCGACATTTTAATTGTTGCTGGGAATACTATTGTGAGCAAAACAGACATGGTCTCTTCCACAGTTCTATTATTAAGCTTATAGCCCAATGGATGAAACATACTTTTATCACATAATCACAGAAATGGACAATTACTAGCTTTGATAAATGCTGTAAAGGAAAAAGAAATGCAAAATGCAAGTAGCTATGAGAGAATGTAATTCATCTGAGGGTAAGGGTAGTGCTGTGTTGAAAAGAATGTGAACCAGGTTCAGACAAAGGCTGAACATGGGCGCACACTCAGCTATGTAAGACTCCGACCCCAAGTAGTACACTTGTCATCTTTCTTTTTTTTTTTTTTTTTTTTTTTAGACGGAGTCTCGCTCTGTCGCCCAGGCTGGAGTGCAGTGGCGTGATCTTGGCTCACTGCAAGCTCTGCCTCCCAGGTTCACACCATTCTCCTGCCTCAGCCTCTCGAGTAGCTGGGACTACAGGCGCCAGCCACCATGCCTGGCTAGTTTTTTTGTATTTTTAGTAGAGATGGGGTTTCACCATGTTAGCCAGGATGGTCTCGATCTCCTGACCTTGTGATCCGCCCTCCTCAGCCTCCCAAAGTGCTGGGATTACTTGCCTGAGACACCGCGCCCGGCCCACTTGTCATCTTTCTTCTAGAAAGGAACTGGCCTACTGTTTATACACCTGTTCTTTCGTGATTCAAACCCTGCTATGTTGCTAATCACAGTTGAGTTCCCTGATCAACTTTCTCTCTCATTAACTCTCTTCCCATTTGCTTTTATCCAAGACCAGAAGTTCCATGTTTATCAAATCAGTATGGTAACATATCTCTCATGGCTCTTATAAAAATGGTTTTCACACTTTTCATCCTAGACAATATTTAATTTAAGTAAATCATTTATAATGATAGCTCAGCAAAAAGGCATAAATTTTTTGACCTAAAAGGAATATATTTTTCCTAATATCTGGCTTACTGCCACTAATTTTGTCCTTATTAAACACAACTTGGTATGGAAATCTTCCCCTAAAACTTTTTGTAGTCAAGTCTTAAGCAAAGAATGTATTCATATATCTTCTAGCAATTATGTAGAAATAATCTTTAATGTTTGATTTCTGTATATTGATTAACAAAACTGTATTTCCTCCTTATAGTGGGAAATTGTTTATAGTAATTATTTTTAAACTTATTTTCCCATGTTTCTTTTAGAGTGACATGAAAGGAAAACTATTATTATACACTTACATTTTCATATATTTCTCCAGATAACCAGTCATGTTCCACTCTAGACCTAATTAGGCATAGTAGTGATTAAATCATGAGAAAAAGGAAATTCCTATATTCAAAATGTACCAAGGTAGATATTACAATAGGCAGTATGTAAGCAACAATGCCCCCACTAAAATATTTTTATTTTCCCTCCATTGTATCCCCAATAGTTGCTAATTTCTTCTGTTCTTTATTGATCTATACTCCCTGATTTTCCATTCCTTTTCATTCTTCACTCATCAACCCAATAGAGCCTCTGCTCCCTCGCACTTGACACTCTTCCAAGAGCCTCCCTTAACTGTTATCCTTCCTTCTTTCTCTTCCATTTTTAGTTATCTGATAATGCCTCTGGATTAATCTTTCAAATTCAATGCTCTCCCAAGTGATTAATTATTGCCTCCAAGACAAATTATAATATGTTAACTAGCTACATGAAGCCCTCTACATCTACCTGTCACATATCTTTCCTGGTTTATTTTGCATCCTTCCTTAAGATCAACCAAGTTCCCAGCTCTGTGTTTAACACCTAGGAAGCACTTAATAAATATTTGTGAATGAATGAATGAATGAATGAAAGTTTTCTGTTTCTTACATATTTTATCCCTTCCACCAGCAATGTCTTTACATCTCTTCTACATAGCCAAATCCTAAGTTGAGTATGGGCCTAGTGTTGTAAAATTTATAGTGTTCTGTCTATAGTGATGTCTCCTTTCTATGAACCCATGAGCTTCACATCTTCTTTGGGAAATAAATTCCAGTAGATAAAAGACAGGAGTGATATCCACTAAATTTATTTAGCCTGGAATAATATAATATGTATTTAGGTGTTACAATACAAGCAACTGAAATCTGAAATCTGTTGTAGGCTCAGAGTTATAGTAACATCACTGATGACCAAAATATTTCTTTTATGAGTCTATGACTCACCCTCTTGCCAAAAACTTTGGCCAAAAAATACAGAGGAAAAAAATTGTTCAAAATTGCTTTCATAAAAATGTAAATTATCTGCCTGGATTTGTGGGCATTGCAGCTTTCAAATAAAAGTGTGTAGGGATATAAGTAGAATGAGTTTAAAACAATCTTTAGATGTGTGAAGAAATGTATACTCTATTCTTTTCCCCCACCCCCAAGGAAATAGTATGCAGCCAAATCTTTTTTTGTGGATAGACTGAGGGGCATGTAAGGGTTTTTTTGTGGATAGACTGGAGATCATACATTTTAAGTTTGCTTGGGTTTTAAGTGAGCCATTCAACTCCTGGAGTGTCTCGTTTTATAAAGATAATTATATCCTGCTCTTCACAATGAGCCTGGAAGGAGAGATACTTCACCTTCTGACCTGTGCCTCCCCCAGGTGTTCTGACGTTTGAATGGGGATGGGAATGAGAACTTACTCCAGTTTTCATGCTATACCATACAAAATAGCTCTCCTCTCTATCAGGATTTAGAAAAATCTAACTTTTAAGCATAATAAACCCCCTTTCCCCAGTTATATAGCATAGGAATGACCAGGATGCCATATGAGACATAGAGTAGTGGACCCTTTCTTCCCACTCACAGGCATCTGAAGGATCTTTCCATATTATAGCTAGGGTCACATTACCACTTGGATCAAAAGCCTCACATAGCTTCTCACTTGGGACATCACAGAAAGAGTTCTTTTTTGGGGGCGGGGGACGGGGGACGGAGTCTCGCTCTGTCGCCCAGGCTGCAGGTGCAGTGGTGCGATCTCGGCTCACTGCAAGCTCCGCCTCCTGGGTTCAGGCCATTCTGCCCCCTCAGCCTCCGGAGTAGCTGGGACTACAGGCGCCCGCCCCCAAGCCCGGCTATTTTTTGTGTGTTTTTAGTAGAGACGGGTTTTCACAGTGTTAGCCAGGATGGTCTCGATCTCCTGACCTCGTGATCCGCCCACCTCGGCCTTCTAAAGTGCTGGAATTACAGGCGTGAGCCACCGCGCCCGGCCACAGAAAACCTTCTTATAAGGTCAAATATTCAACTGTTCACAATGTGAACTCCAACCTACCTGTTCAGTCTCATCTCTCACTGCTTTCTTACTTCATTGTACCAGACTATTTGCATTGCCCCAGGCACTTCATGTGTTTTATGACTGAGTGTTTCCCATACCATTTCCTCTAAGAACAATGTCTTTTTCTTGACTGTTTTTTTTAAAGTCCTAAGCATCTTTCAAGTTTCAACCTAATTATCAAATCCTTTGCAAGGCCTTCTTTAATTCTGTTGTCTAAGTAATCACTCTTCCTCTACCTCCTGATATTTTACAAATACTTCTATTATGAAATCATGAGAAATACAATATTTTCTTTGGCCCACAGCAATTCGTAGCCTATTTGTTCAAAGAGCATGAGGCCACATCCTAACTGTTACAATGGCTCTAAAAGTTAAAGGGTAAAGTCATTGACATTTTGAAGCAAATATACCATTAGCATTAAATTTTCTTTCACTATTCTTTTTAAACTATTGATAGATTTGCATGACATAAAATTACCATGCCAAAATGACCCTAAATAATACTGAGCTTGTTGCAATTGTGACCTAAACTCATCACATCTATCTCTTTTTTATACTGCCACATCCATGTAGCCTGATTCTGTCTCCTAAACTCAGTGGCTCGACCAGCCTTAAATGGTACCTACGATATTACATGAGTATTATGAGATCACAAGGATGAATAGATATATTCACTGTTCATGTAGTTCATATACAGTCCAGGAAAGGAATATACATCTAATCCAATAGGGTAAGTGCAATCATTGAGTCAGAGAGTATAGAGAGGGGAATGGTTAATTCTCTCTGATTTTGAAGATTAGGTAGTGGTAAAAAATGGGAGTCAGGGAGTATTTCACAGAAGGTAAGGTTTGAACTGGGAAATTTTTCAGGTGGACAATAGGATAAAAAAAGCATCCAAGTAGAAGGAATATCCTATACAAGGCTGCAGAGTTTGGTAGCAGCATGGGCTGTTATTCAGTGCCAGTGAAGCTTAGGAAGCAAGAATGGCATGGCAGGACATACGGCTGAAGGCATAGGCTGGGGCCACATCACAAGGGCCTGTTCACCATGCCAAGGAATTCAGACTTTAACTTTTAATGCTATAGATAGCAATCTAATGGTTCTAGGCAGGGAAGTTACATACTTGGCATTGTATTTGGATGATATTGAGGCCAGAGGAAGAGACACCAACCAGGAGGCCTTGACATTAATCTAGAAAAAAATTGAAGAGTATCAAAATTTAAATAGAAACAAAGGGGAAGAGAGAAAGGAAAAAAGTACTAATTTAAAGGTAGCAGTACAAGTTCTGTTTGTGAGTAGTACCAGGATGGCTCAGAGAAATCTAGCTTTTCAGTTCGAATGTCTGGTGGTGGCAGAGAAAGACCCTATGTTCAGCAGTGGACAAGCTGTGTTTGAGGAATCCGTATTCACCTTTGATGTGCTCATGCTGATCCCTGAAACGGCTTATTTTTAAAGCCATGCTGGGGGTGGGGTTAGAAATGATAAGAAGGAGTAGAAGGAAACGAGTCCACATAATCCCCTCATTCATTTGTTCTGATTCCAACATTCAAGCTTTTGGAATGATAGGTTTTGAAACCACCAAAATAAACATCTAATATAAAGATAAAGAATACTTTGCCTTTTATAATCCTGAACATGCTTCTTTCTGGCTCCCAAATGGAAATCTGTCCAATTGGTTCTCCTTCTGTTGAAGGTAGAATGGGGAAGCTGATATGTGTTAAATGTTAAAGCTTTATATAAATTGTGCCTTAATTTCTATAATAAACCTCCATAAATTAGTATCATTATTCCAATTTTACAGATGAGAAACCCAAATCTCAGAGAAGTTAGTAGACATTCTCATAGTCCCCCATCTGGTAAGTGGTAGAGGCTAAGTATAAATCTACATCTGTCTGATTTCAAAGTTCATGCTTCTTTTATTATATGATGTTGGATGTTAAGTATTTAAAGAATATTTTGGCTCCAGAAATCAGGATTAGGAAAAGCTGACTGTGAGAAAACTAAAGAGCCACTCTGTCCCTTAAGCTATAATGTGCTCTAAAAAGCATTCCTCTACAGAAGCATTTCTGCCAAGTGTTCACACTCAGTTTCAGAAATGATCACACCTATCTTATTTCATTGAAGAAACCCTGATAATCTGCTGAAGCCGAACAAAAAAACTATGAATCAAATAATAAATGATCAATCAGAAAAATATAATTGTTATGAAAAACTTCTTGCAGATTTTTATGAAGTTACATCCATCAGTTGCGAAGTACTCCACACACATTTTTTTAATCAGACCGCCAATCTGCCAATACTAACTTCCAGTGCTCCTCAACTCTGGCAATTCTCAGCCCTAAAAGAACTGGGATGACTACAGAGGACAGATTTCTCTTAGAATCCCTGTATTAAGAAATCAAAATGCCATTTAAATCAAGAACAAACCTACTTAATTGATAGATTACTATATTCCATGCCTTAATCAGGACTCTCTGTTCATACTAATTCTATCCAGCATAGCACATTGATACCTCACCTTTATTTCTGGAAAACTTCAAAGCAGCCTTCACGTACATGGGAAGACGTGAGGGGTAAAATAACTGTTTGGACAAACGTTTGCATTCCCTCAATAGTTCTAACCACACTACACAACATATGTCAAAATTTTAAAGAGAACAGAAACTTTTAATTCTTTGTGCAATGTATACAGTTCCTGAGCTTTGATGTTTCTATTTATGCCCCTTTATTTGTACAAAATTGTCTTGTTAAAAAAGAAATCTTTTATGTCTCATTACTGACCTGTCAAACATTATTTTAACTTAAAAAGTAGCTGACGCCTTGCAGTAAACCTTTAAAAGCCTCCTGTTTAAAAACAATATACCATTATACTGTACATATTTAATATGGTTATTTTTTTATTACAGGGAACATGTCACTGAGAGAAACTTTATACATAGGATTTTACTTTGGAATGAATGTAGCCACATAAGAGTTCAGCCGCTGCTGTCTCTTGTGCTGATGCTGAGTGCCTGGTGTCTCAGGAAGTTCAGAGCCTTTGAAAACCTTAGAAAAGTCAAAGCCATCTCCACTCCCTTTCAGGCCTCATATTAACACCCCAAATTATTCTCTTTACACCATTTTCTAACTTTCACAAATTTCAAGTAATCACTTAACTCCTGAATTTTTTTTTTTTCTTCAGAATGAATTAAACATTTCTTTCAGGTACCATTTCTTTTGACTGCATAAAAATTACTCCCTCTCCACCAACACCACCAACCCCTACATTTTTTTCACTGTTTGGCAAGCATTGACTTGACTTCCCTTCCTTTCCCCTCAGCTCCCCTTGCCAGTTTGGTACCCCTCCGGACACACTGTTTGAAGTGTTGCCCAACAGTCTCATTGAGGAGGAGGTAACAATGCACAGAAATGCTGTGTGACTTAGTGAGCTTGAAAGATCTGGACATCAGAGGGAAGGAAGTGGGGGATCTGCATAAAAGAGGTTTTCTTCATGATTACACTGAAAGGAATTGTTCTGGAGGAAGTGATACATGTTCCCATTCCTGGGGGTAGGGTTATACTGAAAGGCAGAATGTAGCAGGAGATACTATAATTGGCTTCCTTACAAGTGTTTAAAAGCCCCTGCATTATTGTCAGTGGCACTTTTTCCATTTATATCCTGCAATTGTTAGTCATTGTTTTGAAAATACTGTAGTATTAGCCTTGTATTTTTTGCCATTATGTGAATTATTTCAAATGATGAGCAACCTGTAGAAGTCAATCTTATATTATACCACAGAGATATCCAATAGCATTTGCTGAGATGATGCTGAATGAGGGTACTTGCTAAACAGCTCTAAGTTTTTGAATGAAAGTGCACTGATTTTTATTAGAAAAGACTTTTCTTATTTTATTTTTAGGATTCTGAATAGAATATTCAAAAGGAGAATGTTTAATACCTGTGTCTATATTTGAGTCATTTTCTCTAGAAGACTTGGTGACTAAATTTCCCTAATTTTCTAACCATCACAGTTCTTAAACTCTCAGGATAATATTCTCTTATACCCTCTAACTTTCCAACTTTAATTTTTGGAAATTTCATTTTGAATCTATATTGTTAAAGTTGTTGCTTTTTTTTTTTTTTTTTTTTTTTTTTTCTCAGATGAACACTACAGTGCAAAGAACACAGTTTGAGAAATTTTAAAACCTGGGCTCTAGTCCAGAATCTGTTGGGTTACCTTGACCTTTCTTTCCTCAGGTCTTTCCTTTGTGAAATGAGAAGATTAGACTAAGTTTCTGAAATCTCATTAACCTAGATTTAAGGTTTCAGAAATAGAAACATAAGTAAATGCATGAAGTGAAGAACTAACCTCAGAGAGGAGAGTAAAACCTAACATATATGCATATTATTGAAAATTTCAGAGGTTAGGCATTGAGTTATTCATTCACTAGTTCATTCATTAATTTATTTATTCTTTCATTCTTCTGTCATTTTTTGGACATCAGTCTACTTAGGCTCCGAGTCATAAATGTTATTTCTATTCCCAAAGAATTCACAATGGTCTAATGAATCATCATTCTCAGATTTTTTCTTACATTCACTCCTTTGCCTTAGGTGCTACAAATATATTTTTAATCAATAGTGGTTTTCTTTTTTTTACTTCCTACTTGGTAAAAGAAGTTTTGACAAGTAAAACCTGACTGATAAAGTAACATGAATTTTTAATATTTGAGATGCTAATCACACCCCTGCATTTATTTTTATTTTTTATTTTTGATAGAGACAGAGTCTCACTACATTGTTGCCCAGGCTAATCTCGAATTCCTAGCCTCAAGCAATCGTCCCACCTCAGCCTCCCGAAGCACTGGGATTATAAGTGTGAGCCACCATACCTAGCCCAATTAGTTAAATTTATGATTATTACCTACCCCAATTAGTTAAATTTATGATTATTAAGTGTCAACTGGTTCTGACAAGGTGAGTTACCCTACATTATTGTTGCATTTTTCTGTTAGGGCTTTCCCTGTGCCTGCCCCCTGCCATAGGAAATTGTTCAGGATGTACTTCACATGCTAATAAATTTGATTATCTCTTGCTCCTTAGTTATTGGGATTTAATTTAACCCATATTAATTTCAACATCTCTCATGTTTATTTATATTTCTCTAAATCTAGATAAATTTTATAATACATCAAAACACTTGTTTCATTTTATTTTAAAATAAAATGGAGACAATATATACAGCATGTCATAAAATTCCCAGACAAGAACTCACTGATAATGGGAGGGCAGCAGTTAATGAGTTCAATCAGCTTCTCTAAGTGACTGTAAGTGAAGCTGTTCTGCTTTATACCTATCTTGTATGTGCTTTTGGGCAACAAAAGGAAATTGCTCAGAATACAAAAACAGAAGTTAGTATTATGAAAATAACCACAAGTTGATAGAATTGAAGATTTTAAGAAAAATTAGAGGGAAGTAGAATGTAGCATAAAAAATAGAGAACATGAATGACAATCATGGTTTCAACAGGTTTGAAAGATAACAGAAAATATGTGCCAATATACTGGTGACCTGTGAGTGGATAATCAGACTATCAGCAAATTGATAAAGCTGTACACAAAAACCAGAAGGTCTAAGAGCATGAAGAGAGCCCTCCCCACAGAGCCTGGTTGTTTCTGTTGTGGCACTGTGGGTGTTGTTTGTATCCAGTAGAGTGCACAAGCATAACTCCTGACATAATCAAAGCACAGTTTTGTTATTGTTCCTACTGTCTTTTAAAATATGTTCAGTGGTAGTACCAAGAAACTGTTAGAACTAATAAACAAGTTCAGTAAAGTGGTTGGTTACAAAATCAACATACCAAAATCAGTTGCATTTCTATGCATTAACAAGAAACTATCTTAAATTTTTTTAACTATCATTTCCAATAGTTACCAAAAATAAGAATACCTTGGAATAAACTTAACCAAGGGACTAAAAGATCTCTACACTGAAAGCTGTAAAACATTGATGAAGAAATTGAAGGAGATAAAAATAAGTGGAATGATATGCCATCTTCATGGATCAGAAGAATTAATATTGTTTAAAGGACCATACTACCCAAAGAAATCTCTAACATTCAATGTCAATGTTACCCCTAAGCCAGTAAAACTCTTAGAATAAAACAAAGAGGAAAAGCTTCTTGACATTTGTCTTGGCAATTATTTTTTGGGTATGACACCAAAGGCATAGGCAACAAAAGCAAAAATAAACAAGCAGGACTCCATCAAACTAAAAACCCTCTGCAGAGCAAATTAAACAATCAATAAAATGAAAAAGGCAACCTGCAGAATGGGAGGAAATATTTGCAAACCTTATATCTGATAAGAAGTTAATACCCAAAATATACAAGGAATTCATACAACTCAATAACACAATAACAAATAAAACTAGTTTTTAAATGGGAAAAGAACATGAGTGGATATTTTTCCAAAGGACACATATAAATGGCCAACAGGTACATGGGAAAATGCAAATTAACACTACGAAAAGATACCAGCTCACACCTCTTAGAATGGCTATTATCAAAAAGACAAGCAATAACAAGTGTTGGTAAAAATATGGAGAAATTATTGTGCACTGTCGGTGGGAGTGTTTTTCATTTAATTATGAAAAACATTATAGAGGATCCTCAAAAATATAACATAGAACTACCATAAGGTCCAGCAATCCTACTTCTGGGTATATACCCTGAAAAATAAAATCAGTATCTCAAAAAGATACCTGCACTCCTATGTTCATGGCAGCATTATTAACAGTAACCAAGAAGTGAAAACAACGTAAGTGCCCATCGATTTCCAGTGAACGTTGAGGGCATGATACTAAGTCAAATAAGTCAGACAGAGAAAGACAAACACTATGATCTCATACGCAGAATCTAAAAGAGTAAAACTCATAGAAACACAGAGTACAATGGTAATTGCCACTGGCTGAGGCTGGGGAAAATGTGAAGATGCTGGACAAAGATACAAACTTTCAGTTATAAAAATGAAGTCATGGAGATCTCATGTACAGCATGATAACTATAGTTAACAATACTATATTCTATCCTTGAAATTTGCTAAAAACAGATCCTAAATGTTCTCACCACAAAGAAAAATGGTAACTATGTGAGGTGACATATGTGTTAACAAACTTGATTGTCATAAGCATTTCACTATATATATACACACATAGTGAAATGTATGTATACACAGTGAAATATATACATACACACATAGAGAGAGAGACATATACATATATGTCTCAAATCATCATGTTGTATTCCTTACACAATTTTGTCAGTTATATCTCATTAATACTGTGGTAAAAAATAAACAAACACACACTAATCTCTTCAATCAAAAAAAAAAAGTAAAATGAATTTAGTAGTGTTGATCTTTTCCTGACCCTGATGAGAACATAAGAAATCATACATATTTTTAATGATGATGTTCAGTTAATAATATTCTTAAGCTCGATTTGCAAACACAATTTCAATTTGGCAAGTAATTCCAAATCCCATGTATTATCAATCTAAACTTGGTGTAGCACTAAATATTCTTTTCTTCTCAGCTGGGTAGAACCTGTGAATTCTGCCATATACTGTGCCATTATGTTTTTCTTTGCCTCTACCTTTTCTCCACCCACAATCACATGGACCCTCATTCCCATTTCCTAAGAAATTGTTGTCCACTCCTCACAGACTCTCACTTTTAGAGTCTATCGCCCTCACCTCTCAGGAAGAGTCAGAACCGCTCCTCTCTTGCATGGGTATTCCACATCTGGTTTAACGAAATCAGTTTACCCCACACTCAATAGAAGAATAGTTACTATCCAAACATGATGTGCTTCTTTGCCTTTGTCTCTCTCTCCTTCTCTCTTTTTATCTCTATCTCTATTTCTGTTTAAGTAAGGCATGAATTAGGCATCTTCTAATGATGCCTTTTAATCATAGGGAACATATTTGAAGCATTTGAATGATGCCATGGAATTACTTCACTAGATTTCAGGTGAAGAAGGTAACACTCTAATCTGTCCCCCTTTGTGATTAATGGGGACTGACAACTAGTAGCAGTACTCTGAAATGTTTCACGGTATAGCTCATGACTAAACTATAGGCTCACTCGATGCAGCATTATCATCATTCCCTGATGTTTTCTGTTTGGGGTTCATGCTCCGGGCCAGAAGTTTCATGGCTTTTATCCTGCACAGGCACAAGCGGCAGGTCCAATATATTCCTAAGACTGATGCTTCTCCTAGACCCTCTGTTGAATCCAGAGCTACTCAAAGCATCCTTGTCCCGGCCAGCACCTTTGTATCCGTTTATACCTTCTTCTCTGTCTTTGGCTTTTTCAGATAATTCTACTTGACTACTGGTAAGCCTCTCTACAGTAACTGATGCATGTTTCCCAATGTTCAGACCCTTGATTTTTATAAACTATGATTCTAGAGTATTAAAGCTCTGCTTTTCCCACATAACATTTTTTTAAAACCCTTCATATTATCAGAAAAATTTAAATGGTATGTTATTTAACAATATTCAATTGTTAACTTATTCATTTACCACAGATTCACAGAACTGTAAGCACAATTATATAACAGTAACATTACAAGAGAATGGTGGTATATGTGCACAGTGTATGTACTTGTATGCACATAAATGTGTGTATATCTATAGAAAATCAGATTATATTTATTATCCATCAAGTAATAATATTAAAAAGTAAACATTAAAAAAATGCAAAGATAACACTAATTACCACAATTACAATTACAACAATTACAACCTGTTTTAAACTTAAATTTTATCTGATATCATTTATCTTTATTTTATCTGATACCATTTATCTTTATTTTATCTGATACTTTATTTTATCTGATATATTTAAGGACATCCCAGTTGATTAATTGGTTAAATTACACAAAATGTATTTTTTATTTTTCTTCTTTAACCCTCATGTTTTAGTTATGTCTGTTGGAAAAAATGTCTAATTTAATATAGTTGAACAATGCTGACTTTAACAGGAATAACTAGTCTATTTGTGTTTAAAATAATAATGGATATATTTGAAATTAAATTTCAGATTGCTCTTTATGACAACTGTACTATTTTCTTTTCTTTTTCTTTTTCTTTTTTTTTTTTTTTTTTTTTTTTTTTGGCAACGGGGTCTCACTCTGTCACCCAGGCTGGAGAGCAGGAGAGTAGTGGCATGATCTTGGCTCACTGCAACCTCTGCTTCCAGGGTCAAGCAATCCTCCCACCTCAGCCTCCCGAGTAGCTGGGACTACAGGTGCCCCACCATGCCCAGCTAATTTTTATATTTTTTGGTAGAGACAGGGTTTCACCATGTTGGCCAGGCTGGTCTCAAACTCCTGACCTCAAATGATCTACCCGCCTCGGCCTCCCAAAGTGCTGGGATTATAGGTGTGAGCCACTGTGTCTGGCCTCCTATTTTCTTACTTTGTCGTGAACTATACTATTAATATAAATATACATACGTATATATACACATAAATATATACATATATACATGTATGTATATATTTGGTGATGCTTGTGTTAGCCCACTTGCCAGCCACACAAAGAGGAAAAATGGTAATTATCAGCATGATCAGACTCCAGCATAGCATGGTGGACAATCCAGTGTACTCGGAAGTTTTCACTTTAAGCTCTGCCCACCTAGAATCCCTGGGGCTCATGGTGATGGCCTAGAAAACACTCAAGAGGCAGATGGTACCGTTGGATACTACGGTATCATTCTTCAAATATAGAAAATAAGTTTACATACAGAATAACTGCAGAGATGTTTCAACCCAAAAGCCACCATGGTCTGTGGGACTCCTCTAGAAAGTAGAGATAAGCTATTGGCTACCACCAGATGCTTCAGGATAAAATGCATGGGCCTTAATGTGTACCTAGTCAAGTACAGGGAGAGATAATGGTAATGGAGAGAGAAGTCTTCCCTCATTTCAAATATACTCTATGATAAGAAGATTATTCTTATTGCCAAATCTCTGGAGGCCTTTCTGTTTACCATGACTGATACTTGTCTTCAGAGCCAGAGGATCTTGCATAGAAATAGGATGCACAGCCAAATTTATCATTTCAGCCGAAATCCAATATTATCTACTTACAATTAGTTCCCTCTCAAATATGTTCAAGGTGTTTTTTAAATATTATTAAGAGATTTCCAAGAGTTAAATATCTGATATTTAGAGGAAACATACAAGATATGAATCACTGCTGTGAAGAGCATACATGAGGTAACGTTTTTGTTCTTCACAAATCTATGATACACACACTACCATTACTTTCATTATAAAGAGAAAGGTAACTTACACAGAGAGAGTAAATGATTTGTCACCATTCACAATCTGGCTTCACTCACAGTGGGGGTTTGGAATTGCCTGGGCTGGAAGCAAAGACAGTGCATTTAGCCACCAGGCGATTTTGAAAAGTTGATTAGTTATGTTCTTCAATCAGATCTATATTTATTTGTGTTTTTATACCTTGTCATTTCATTTTGGATTAGTGGCATTATATTTTACTTTATATTATTTGTTGTAATAAATTTCCATTTATGTGTATTTATTCTATAAGTCAGTATCAATTATGAATAAAACTTCATATAACTTAAAAAAAAAAGAAATGTCTTCCTTTTGTCATCATATTTTATACTCCTCAAGGGTTTTAAAGCTATCTAACTGGTTCTGGGTCATCTATTGGGAAATTTCTTCTTCATATCGTTTAACTTTAAGGTCTGCCCATCTGGAGTTGCTGGGGCTCATAGTGATGGTCTGGAAGACACTCAAGAGGCAGAGACATGTTAGAAATCCATGTCTACTGTGCCTGTATTACTTAGTCAAAAACATCAATTTTAACATTCAGTTACAGAGTCACGAACAGGGCTTCTGTCCTTGAAAGTCTGCTCATTTGGATCAGTCTGTTTACACATTGGAAACAGTGTTTATTAATAGTTGTAGACCAAGGTTGGCAAACTCAAGATTTTTAGCAGAGAACATGAATAAATGGCCCTGACCAGGTGGGAACTGCAGTATACCAGAGAAAATGTGCCTGTTCAACGGGATAGATGTCACTTGGCTATTGTGAGGGCAGTGAGGTCAGAGCTAAAAATGTTGACAATCCAGGTTTTTATGTCAAGTCTCCATATTTTTAATGTGGGCTGTTAATGTTTTAAGAACTTTGTTCAAACTTCACACTAAAAGATTAACGGTCCAGATTTATATAAAAGTATATCAGCTTGTGATTTTTACAAAAGGTAGTATCCTCATCTGAGCTCAAGAGTCATTCACATACCTGTGCTTGCTGGCAAGGAGCTCAGGTGAGAGTAGGGAAAGCTGATAAACTCAAACTCACTCTGCCCGAAAATAGAGCTGAGAGTAGAAACATGGTATGCTCTTCACGTACAAATAATATAAACAGGGAACTCAGTACTAACATGGAAGAGGGGGATGGTGGATAAATATACTTTTGTTGTTCATGATTAAGAGCTATGTTTTACCTTTCTTGTGCATTTACAAACAAACAGATGAATAAAACAAGCAGAACAGGTTTCCTTTAATCACATTAATCCTGGACTAAGCACACTCCTCTTCCTGCTTTGCTTAAATTGTTCAAGTGTTGGTGGTGATATGTGTTGAAGGTCCTTATCATTGGGAAGTTGCATTTGCATCCTAAATTTAAAATAAATTTTTCAGATGTTATGAACCAACCGGACTTCAGCTGCTGAATCTTAGATGCCATCTCAAGAACTTCAATTAAAATATTACATTATGCACATGCATAGACCTCCACATCCACTACCCCTTCCCCGCAAAACACAGATGGGAAAAAATTGATATTTAAAACAGTGCTACCTTGTCATAACAAATAAGTATCAATATAATCAGAACATTAGATTATTGAATATAAATAATTGTTTAATTCATAAACTTTTAGTCATTTCATCATGAAAATTGCATTGCATATCTAATGTTTAATCTATAGCCTAAAACAAATGCTTGCGTACTGATCTATTTTCCACTGGTTTACAGTTTGATAGACTAACTTGACTTCTGATGGATTTTGGTTTACTATTAACTATGTAGGTTCAAGAATGGTTTAATAAATATTTGAGGCAACACATACATTAATTAGCTCCATTATAATAAATATATACAATATTTGTAAATATACATAATGACGTTTTTTAAGGTTATTATTTACTGTCCAGTTAACTTATTGCTTAAGTCCAATATACTGCAAGGTAGGAAATGGGGATTCAAACATATTTATCAAATAAAGAAGTGAATTAAAGGCCAAAGCAGAGAAATAATGCTACACAGTGACTTCTTACTCCAGATTAGCACACACTTACAATGTGGAAAAGTGTATCCTTAGGTTGGTGACATTATTTGAAAGCTACCGTAAGCTCCACATGTATACACATAAACATCTAAATAAAGGTGTGGACAGGTATATGAAGTTTTATGTCAAACTTAGATCTAAATAATTAAACATTTGTTGAGATGTATTTAATTACACAATAAAATCAAATTGTTTAAAGCTCAAGATTTTAATGTATAACAGCTAATAAAGTGTGTAATTTACAGCACTAAACTTGTAATGTTTGAGGAAGCACTACACTTCGGAATGACACATACCTAAACAATAAATTAAAACTATTTTTATTTCTACAATTTTTAAATGACTTGCAACAAAGAAAACATAAATCATTTTGGGGCTGCTGAAGAACAAACGTGCTTGGTTAAAACATTTTATTCTTAAAGGTTCTTCGAATTTGCGATATTGAAAGAAAAGGTAGTTTTATTTGAGTCAAAAAATGGAAAGGAAGAAACTCCAGTCTAAGTGTTGCCACACTAAAAACACATTCCAAACCTCTTGGCTTTCTCCACTTTTTCCTTCAAGCATACATCAAAGATGCCTCACTTACTGGAATCACCCAACTGCCTGCTGTCTGCTTCATTTAAAAGCCGGAATATTTGGGATGGGCCCCAAAACACATATTCATTAGCAGAAGTTCAGAAAACAAGATGTTCATATAGCATATGATTTGAAAGCTATGAACAATGCAGATGTTGCAGAAATTTTGATTAACAAGAGCTCTAGAAAGAAATCTCAAAACTTGCTAAAACCAAAATACTTTCCACAGAGATAACCTTTTCTACTTTGGGAGAATTATTTACGTGCTCATGGTAAAACACCACCAAGTGCCAGAAATTTTTCAATAAATTTGTCATTATAGGAGTTGATGTCCTTAGTAACATCTAAGAAATGTTGATAGGCAAAATTTTCTGCTGGACTTGGTCCCAGGTATGGCCTAATTCTATACACACTATGGGTCTACAGCTGGTATGCTGTAGGACCTCATCCAAAAGTAGCAAAAATAAGACAAATATGGGAAGTCTCTGATCAAAAGGGACAATAATACTCTATGAATTTTCTTAAATCCCCTTTCAAAGATTTCAAAGCCTCTGATAAATAATATGTCATGAGCCATTCAGGTGACAGGAGGCAGATAAAGGGAAAAATATCATTCTCCTTTATTGCATGAGCATACAGCCTGAAAAGATGAAAGGAGAAACAGCCATAACTCAAGCTTCTCTTCAGTTAAAAGGCACCAAATACATCTCCAAAAAATGCATCTAATCATAACTATGTGCTTAACTTAATCAAACACTGCTTATTTTCCTTTTTTGATATTTTTGGCAAAAATAAATTGTGTCACTTAATTTCTGGTTCCCCTGTATTTTCCCTCTCCAATCCAGCCTCAGACTGCCTGCTGGGGTTTCCAGAACACAATCTGGTCCTTTCCTTATCTTAATTAAAACCTTTAGTGGGTCCGTTAGTCTTCACTCAATTAAGAAAAGGATCCTCTGAGTAACATTCCTCAATTAATACCACTCCTCATTCATTCACTCAACAAATCTCTCTTTCTACCACATTTCCTACACTCTAAGATTCTCACTCTACCAAGATTCTTAATTATTGCTTGCACAAGGTGATAGACTTAAATTTTTTTATATCTTACTCAATTGTAATACTAGAAATGCTGTATACTTGTCTGATAAAAGAAAATTCTAATTCATAACAAGATGGAACATACATTCTTTCCTTTGACAATCAATTCTTGAATAGTCTACCTGAGAAAATGCATCATTTCTTCCGTTGTGCTCCTATGCATTTTTTAATATCAGTATTTATTGCATTATAATTAATTGAATACATGTTTGTTTCTTTCACTGAATGTCAGGGACCATCATGGCTTATTCATGTCTGTAACTGACAACCTGAGAACATTGCCCGGAAAATGGAATGAACACAATGACTGTTACCATTTGAATGTCCCTTCCAAAACTCCAGTGAAATTTAATTTCCTATGTGACAGTGTTGAGAGATAGGGCTTTTAAGAGGTGATTGAATCATGAGGGCTTTGCCTTCTATATTAGTCAGTGTTCTCTAGAGGGACAGAACTAGTAGGATATATATATATATACACACAACTGTATATATATATGTGTATATATATCCTACTAGTGTGTGTGTGTATATATATGTGTGTGTGTGTGTGTGTGTGTGTGTGTGTGTATCCTACTAGTATATATATGGAGTTAATTAGGAGTATTAACTCACACAATTACAAGGTCCCACAGTAGGCCATCTGCAAGCTGAGGAGCAAGGAAACTAGTTCATCCCAAAGATGAAGAACTTACAGTCTGATGTTTGAAGGCGGGAAGCATCTAGCATGGAAGAAAGATGTAGGCTGGGAGGCTAAGCCAGTCTAGGCTTTTCATGTTTTTCTTCCTGCTTTATATCCTGGTCATTAATCTGGGTGGATCTGCCCTTCCCAGTACATTGACTCAAATGTTAATCTCCTTTGGCAAAACCATCATGGACGCACCCAGGATCAATACTTTGCATTCTTCAAGCCAATCAAGTTGACACTCAGTATTAATGACCACACCTTCACGATTGGGTTAATATATTTATGGATTGGTAGATTAATGATTTAATGAAGTAATAGATTATCATGGTAGAGAAACCAGTGACTTTATAAGAAGAGGAAGAAAGACGTGAGCTAACACTTAACTCACTCAGTCCCCTAGGTATGTTATACCCTGTACTATCTCTGGACTCCTCAGAGAGTTCCCACCAGCAAGAAGGCCCTCACCAAGGTCTGCTGCCCCTCAACCCTGGGCTTCTAAACCTCCATAACTATAAGAAATAAATTTCTTTTTTTAAAATAAATTACCCAGGTTCAGTTATTCTGTTACAAGCAACAGAAAACTGATTAGACACTGACAATTTGTTGAATTGAAAGAAATTAGGTTAAGTAATTTCTTTAAAACCCCATTATTTTTTCAACATTAAGATGTTATGAGTCAGTAATGTGTATATGTCACTGCACTAGAAGACATGAGCATTCATAGAATATAAAGGTGCCAGTTAAGATTCGCTTAATGATCAGAATGTGAAAGAACAATTAGGTATTAATAATGCAGTCTATATCTGATATAGTAGTTATGGTGAAACCTGATCTAAATAGAAGCCCCTGTTCTTCTTATTATTCCATATTGCTTGCTAAGAATATTTTCTATTCTCCTAAATTAACACTCTGTACCAAATGAAGTATTGATGCAGCTTTAGCACTTAACACTGAGGTTCTCAGTTCTAAATAATTTTGGCACACAATTATCAGTATAGAAGCTATGACCATATATGTGCCTTTTACTGATGAATTTAGAGAGTGAACCAAACTTAACAGGCTTTACTACAATGTCTCCGAGTCATGGGTCCACAAACCCAACTATGCTGGTTCGTGGCCTATTAGCATCCTGGCCGCACAGCATGAGGTGAGCCACATGGAACGGATCAAGCTTCACCTGTATTTATAGCCGCTCCTCACTCACATTACTCCCTGAGCTCCATATCCTGTCTGATCAGCGGCAGCCTTAGATTCTCATAGAAGTGCAGACCCCATAGTGAACTGCACATGCAAGACATCTACGTTGCTCACTCCTTACGAGAATCTAATGCCTGATGATCTGTCGCTGTCTCCCATCACCCTTAGATGGGACTGTCTAGTTGCAGGAAAATAAGCTAAAAGCTCTCACTGATTCTACATTATGATGAGTTGTGAAAATATTTTTATATATATATATATATATAAAACAATGTAATAATAATAGAAAAAAGTGTACAATAAATGTAATGTGCTTGAATCATCCTGAAACCATCCCTGCATCCCCTGGTTTGTGGAAAAAATGTCTACCATGAAACTGGTCCCTGGTGGCAAAACCTGTGGGTACCACTGACCTGAGGCACAGAGAAGTTTCTAAGAGCCTAAAACTACAAATCAGACAATTTAAAAATTTTTAAATGAGTCTTCATGGCCAAACAAATTTAAACATCTCATCAGAAAGAATTGTACAATTTCTGTGCCTTGATAGTAGTTGTTATTTTACACCTGAATTATTCTTTTAAAACAAGCTTTCAATGCTGAATAAAACAATGTTGCAAAACTAGTTAATTTCAAATTATTATCCTGTAAAAATTCCATCTAAATTAATCCTGGTCAACGTATAAATATTATATGTGTATGTACTCCAAATTAAAGTAAATAAATGGGCTAATGTGGCATTTCTTTCAGATGCAGAGGGGACATTTGGCAAATATTTTAACTTTCTAAACTCTATATAGTAACACAAGTTACGAAGAATCTGTGGTTGTAATGGTAAGCTTTATCTGTCAACACATCAATGAAAATCTATATTTGAATCCAATGAGTTCCAGGTCATTTGTGTATGAAAGCACATAATGTACTATTTTAGGATATGGGGTTGATTGCCTCATTTACCTTTAGATATAAACAATAGAATTTTTCTTAGATAAATATGATGCAATGTGAGCTATGTACTCTGACATGTAATGAATGGTTTGGAAGCCAGCAAGTTCCAGGAGAAATGTCATTCAAAACATCAATATATGAGCTACATGCGAAATGATATTTTTACTCTGCTAGGGTATGCCTGAGTTTCAATTCAAGGAAGGAAGAATAAAATGGTATGTAGGATTATGCAGGAAATTCACATCTCAGAAACATGATAGGAAAAGAATATATCTCAAGAGACAACCTCAGAGAAAGGAGAGATTTCTGAGTCTTTCTAAGTTTTCAGAAGACCATCATACAAGTTTTTTCTATATGTAAAAAATTCATTGAGGGGTAGGGAGGGGGGAGTAAAAGGATTTCGATGAGCAATTCTCTATCTGCTTAGTAAATTTGCCAACTTTGTAGACCCACTGGGTCCTCTAGAATCTGTATAGCCCATTCTATTCTTTTAATTCTATTCTGAATTAAAAGAATAATTCAGGTGTAAAATAACAACTACTATCAAGGCACAGAAATTGTACAATTCTTTCTGATGAGATGTTTAAATTTGTTTGGCCATGAAGATTCATTTAAAAATTTTAAATTGTCTGATTTGTAGTTTTAGGCTCTTAGAAACTTCTCTGTGCCTCAGGTCAGTGGTACCCACAGGTTTTGGCACCAGGGACCAGTTTCATGGTAGACATTTTTTCCACAAACCAGGGCATGCAGGGATGGTTTCAGGATGATTCTATATCACAGATAGATGAAACATGGCTTTTATTTATTTACTTATTTTTGAATTTGCTTTTGAGAGATACCGATGCAAGACTTTTTTTTATTTTCCTAGAGTCCTACTCATGCACACACATATCTTTCTAGGCTCGTCTGAGACAGATTTATACAAGCAGGAAAGATTACATTCTCACCAAGTACATATCACTTATTCTTAAAATAAATTAATGGTTTGTCATGGGGAAAGGGGGACATGGGAAAAGGAGGGCAGTTAGAATTGCTCAAAAGAAAAAACATATTTTGTGTAAATTATTACAAGAAAGCAGTGGCATATATAAAATGTGCATAGGAAAACAAAAAGGTACATTCGGAGTCAAAAAGCATAATATATTTTATATCTTTAATAGTATTCCTATTCCACAAAACCAATTAATTTTAAGCTCTTCCCTCCTTGTGCTTGCTTTGAAAATAAATTCACCTACGGTAGTGATTACCACAGTTATTTTCATGGCTTTTCTTATGTCATATCCCTAAAAAGTGCAAAAATTTATTTCCCTGTATGCAAAATTATTTTGATGCAATTCACATGTATCCCAAGCTTCAGCGACATTTGGTTATTATTAAATGATTATAGTGGAATGGAAACTAAGAAAGAAGCAGCATTTCAGTTCTTGGGCACAGTCACTCCAATCTCTTAACTCTTTTGCAACCATGAATTATTTTGTTCCATTAACAAAGCAATAGCTTTCTTAAACTAGAAAAATAATAAAAGAAATGCATCAAAAGAGGTGTAAGTCACAGTATTTCTAAAATCATGTATCATTATAATATACATTCTGTCTAGAACTCCACTTCAGTTTCCTCCTTGACAAATTACACATATAAATCTCTTAGACCAATATTTTCTATCAGAAATAATATATTTGGGGCAAGATTATTCCGGTAAGGAACAATGTTACAAACTTGGTTGAATATTATCCTTGTCCAACTCCATTTGTGACAAAGTCTATCCAGAATTGCATATTTTTGTTGACTTTCAGTTAGCCTTTACTCTGAGCAAAAACCAAGGGTCAATACCAGCTAAGTGGTATCCTGGTCCTGAGGCTCGTACTTTATGGAGATCTGCTGGAGAGTAACTAATTATATAACAATTTTAAAGAATGCAAAAATCTTTCTGAGTTTTAATTCTGCCCACTTTCTTTTTACATATTTCATCAATTTGTTGAATTAGCACAAATATGTCTAATACTGAAAATGGGATGTTCCCTTTATATGTTTATGATGTGACTATATGTCACAAACTATCAAGGCTCTCAAGAGGAAATTGGTTCTGCTTGCTACCTATTAGTAGAAAGGATTGCTTAGAGTTATTCACTTTAAAAACTAAATTATTTCTTGGGTAGGTTACCTTTAAAAATGTAATTGATTATATCTACACTATATAACAAGATAATTAATTTATTTAGTTACTTAAACGTACATTTGCAATGAATTTATCCTGGCAGATTCACCAAGGAAATTAGTCTCTTAAAACCAGATGTTCTATCAATGTGCTTGATGAGTTAGTTTTTTGTTTGTTTGTTTTTGTTGGTTTCTATAGCCATAGTGGGTGGCTGGTAACCCATGCTTTGAAAATGTTTCAGTGTAAATAATCTTGGTCACATAGCATAGTGAAGAACTTTGAAGACTTAATAATTCATTTGTTCATATGCTAAAAAGAGCTACAGAAACTGTTTCTTTATAAACTCTTGGACCTGCCTATTCTATTGGCCCACTTCGATGTGGAGATTGGGTGGCCATGTATTCAAGAAGTAGTGTTGATTTTTGGTCTAGTTTTCAGAAGAGGTTGTCAACCCTTCTATTTTGTTGGTTGATTTTTAAAACATAGAGTTTGCCCTTAATCAGTAATAAGAAATTGTTCCTTGCCAGAGAACATATTTCCAAACTGTTTGCTAGCTAACTTCTATCATAAGCCATTTGAAGGGAATTTCTGGGGATTTTTTTGAAGGATAAAATACATATCTCTCTCTAGACATCCAAGTTTTAAACCCTAAATCATTCTACACTATCAAAAAGCTTCCTATTCATACCCTTTCTTAGCTTCCAACAAGATATTTACTTTGTTGTACTTCGTCCTCAGCTTATATTAATATTAATAGATATCCTGAAACAGGTTTATGAAATGTACTGCCCTAGGTAATTAATAATGATATTAAAATATCATCCACTACATCACACAGAATTTCCTACACAAAAACCCATTCAAAGACACGGGCCTTTGTGCTTGATCTTATAATTAACTAATGTGCCTTCTCCTTAAGTGATGATATGACTCCTGTAAACATTATAGTTCCTTTTATTTCAGCTACCAAGAAGCTCAGAGTTAAATTTATTAACTAAAACTTTATTTAAGCATTTACAATATGCAATATGCATTGTTTGTTCTAAATTATCCTTGAATTTGCTTTTCTATGTTTTTCATGGCCCTGACTTTTTAATTTATGTATGTATTTTGGGTTTTGTGTATATCATTGAAAAGTGTCTCAAAATATTTTCTTGAATAAGATGAGTTGTAGTTAAAAAGGAAGAAAATAAGCTAGATGTTCCACTGTATTGTAAAAAGATTCTGAAAAAGATATGAGTAGAGAAGAAGAAAGAGGCAAGATAAAGTAGTGCTGAAAAAAATAACTGAGCACCAAAGGTAAATAAAATACAGGTAGTAATTAGTGAAATTAGAAGAATATTGAAATAAATATATAATAAGATTAGATGAGGCTGACAAAAAAAGATAAATACAGATTGGAATGTAGCAAACAAAAAGAAATATAAACCAAAAGACAAAGACAGTATGTTGGAATAAGTTGAATACTTTGACACACACAGAGCAGCAAAACCATTCAAGTAATGTACTGACAGAAAAGTCAACACTGCTCCTGTGCATTACTGATGTGGTATTCTAGGCGAAACCAAAACCAGGTTACCACCTTCTAATGCCTACAAGGGTTGTCTTAATGTGCGTTATATTCACAACAGGTTTTATTACATCACCAAACATTTAAAATCCAATAGTTACAATGTTACTCTGATGTTCTCAAATCCATGAATTCACTTAATAGATCAACAAACTCAAATTTAATGAACAGAATGCTTTGAGTTGTGATCCCTAAGAATCAGTGAATCTGGAAGGATGCCAGAGGTTTGATGCACAAGGTTATGCAGGGAAAGATGGTGATGAGCCTTTCATGGGCCCAGTGCAGGTAGCCAATGCTCCTCTTTCCAGTGTATCTTCCCCAATAACGCATTTGTATTTCCTTTTTTTCTCTCAATAGTTTACTTTTGTTAGTGACTTTTAGAAAGTCACTGAATTGCTAAGGCATTGGTTTTCAAAGTGTGGTCTCTCAGATCAGCAGTATCTGTCTTTCCTGGGAATGTTACAAATGCAAATTCTAAGACTGAGGAATAAAATATTTGGGGGGATAGGGCCTTGCGATCCGTGGTTCAGCAAGGCCTTCAGGTGATTGTAATGCACTTTGAGAACCACTGGACTAAAGGAGTATTTGAATATGAGGGGGTCATTCACAAGCACACTGAATGTGAGTGATAGGAATAGAGACAGAGTTAGAAAAGGAGAATGGAAAACTACAGAAAAAGAAAATAAGCAAGTGACGACTTCCCACTTTCTTGTACCAGAGATTCAAATGTGAGTTTGAGTTCATATTAATCTTTTAGTTTTCCTTTTTAATTTATTATTTGTATATTTGTGCCTATGTTGGTTTTCATTCTTCGTTTGCACTGAAAAGAGAAAGTCTGACACTAAGTTTATTGAGGAAAATAGAACTATCTAATACTTCACATTCTCTAGACTTCCTTAACTCATTATCCTCAGACAGCAAAGCACCCCAATTCCTAAGTCATTCTGCAAATGATCAAGATTCATTTTAGCTTTAGCTCCATACAGGGATCAACACCACCAGTGCAATTTAGTCACCCCTGCGGTAAGCCTCTGCAGCTGTTTAAACAGTGTATGGCCCATAACAACATGACAGTGTAGGGCAGGAAGTAAAGAAGGATTCTATTTCTAATTGAACCTCTGATGGGAGTTGAAATAGGTGGTATTTGATTTCTGAAACTAGAATTCACTTGCTTATCATAAACTTTCCAGCGGCACACTTTCTCTCTCCCTCTAAGCACCATCACTGTCAAAAACACTTCCATTCCTGCAACTACTCCTTAATTATGAATTCCCATATGGGATCTGATGCTATCTTCTTTGAAAACAGGTATTTTTAGTTTTGAAATGTCTCTACATTGTTATGGACTGAAAATTACAACCTACTTCATAATCACTG
This sequence comes from Macaca nemestrina, assembly GCF_043159975.1. Lineage (NCBI taxonomy): Eukaryota > Metazoa > Chordata > Mammalia > Primates > Cercopithecidae > Macaca > Macaca nemestrina. Next base: position 81,938,157 of record NC_092127.1, on the reverse strand, counting down.
GAGATGATTTAGAGATAAAACAATGAAGATGGTCCTAAAAAGATAGACTTAAATGTTGACTTACTTAGCCTGAATGAGAGTAGATTAATAAATAGATTGACCACACAATTACCAGATTTTTAAATCTGGAAAACTTTTCAGAGATAGTGAAGGGGGTGACTGTTACAGACTTTGTCAAGACAACAGGCCTGCACTGGAACTTTCTTCAGTAAATAGGTCATTTTCATGAATTGTATTAAAATTCTACAGTTATACAGCTCTCTTAAAGAAAAATACTAAGATGTTGTTGTCACATTTTTTCCTAATCTACAGAGTTCAAAATTTCATTCCTATTCTTTGGAGGCCTCCTATATGTAACTATTTCCTCAAACTGTCTATACATTGTTGAGGGTTGGATTATAGAAATCCATTAAAGTATAGGCAAGGCAGTTTCACATTGTTTACTTGGTATTCTTTTAATAGTACATCCTCACCCACTGTTCCCTGTAGATCTCTTTCTTTCACTACATGCTCTACATGCTACAAAACCTGAAATTTATCTGATGGATCAAATTTAATCATAAAATTTGACACCATCAGATTTAATAATAAAACCTGACATTCAGAACCTTGACTTTCAGGAGCAAGAATTGCAACATATGAGGAAAAGTGGAAAGAAATAAGGAAGGGAAGAGAAGGGAAGGGGAGGGGAGCGGAGGTGGGGAGGAGGGGAGGGAAATGGAGAGGAGGAGAGGGGTGGGGAAGGGAGGGGAGGGGATGGGAGGATTGGGGAGGGGAGGGGAGGGGAAGACCATATGGCAGGGAAATTTTCAAGAGAAAACTTCCCGGAAACATTTTACGTATTTAACAAGTACTAAATATATCTCTACAAAACATAAAGGCAATAAAGGTGATCAATTCAGTGACTTTAGAATTTCATAAAGAGTTCATATCAGTGTCAAGAATTCAAAACAAATTGTTAGTTTTGAGGTTCTTTTTTTTTTTTTTTTTTTTTTTTTTTTTTTTTTTTTGGCCTCTTAGTCAATTCACCTAACGTTGGAATAGATACATCCTAAGGGTCATCACACACAGAACATGATTAGCAATATGATACTCCGTTATTGATTAAATATATACTTTCCTCTTTTCTCACTATAATATTGCATGCAACTCATGAGTAGTGCCAAATAAGTGATACGGAATAGTCCCTCATGGAGAGAGATCAGTTCTGTTTGGGATGTCCTTGGAAGACTTCAAAAAGTAGAGCTTTGTTGAATTGGGTGCATCATATAAAGAGATAAGGAGAGAGAAAGTAGAAAGTCATAGAGCAAACCAATTTTCCTAAAGATTCACAGTAGTCTTCCCTTATCCTTGGGGATGCATTCCAAGACCCCCAGTGGATGCCCAAAAGCTTAGAGAGCACCACATCCAATTGCTGTCAACTTCAACACATTTTCTATTCATGTCTTTCACCCACAAATTTAATGTCTTTTCTATCATAACTAAGCATTTAGAATGCACTATGGTCATAACCCTTGCAGTATGAGGTGCAACAGCAAAACTAGCATGAATTCTTTTTCTTTCTTTACCACTTCATGGATAGAAGATTTGTTTTTACCATGTATTTTAGCAATCTCAGCATAATCATTTTTCCTTTCTTTAAGTCCTTTCACTGGTAGGAAGCACTTTATGACCTTTCTTTGGCATGTCTGAATTGCCAGCATCACTACTTTTGCACTTTGGGGCCATTATTAAGTAAAATAAGGATGACTTAAACACAAGCACTGTAATACTGCAACTGTCAATATTATAACCAAGTTAATAGGGATTGATATAAGGCTGCTGGGTGACTAATGACTAATGGGCAGGTAGGCTAGGCTGCATGGATCAGATAGATCAAGGAATGATTGATGTCTCAGGCAGGATGGAGAGGGATGACACAAGATTTCATCATACTACTCAGAAGAGCATTCAATTTAAAACTTATGAATTATTTATTTCTTTCTATGTAATATTTTCAGACCACAGTTGACCACAGGTAGCTGAAACTGAGGAAAGTAAAAAACTGTGGATGAGCAGGGACTACTGTAAATGGGGGCAGTGGTGAGAGAAAAGGCCAAACACTCTATTGAGGTGAGATTTCTAGCTGTGGGGTTTGGATTTTATCTTGTGGGCTTAGGGAACCACTGAAAGTTTGTAGAAGGTGATTTTAGGGCCTATGGAAAGTAGCCTTGTAGGAATGTCCACATGAGAATCACTATGAAAACAAATAAATGAGTATGGGCTTTATTTTAGTTATCAGAGAATGAAGCTAATGAAAATCTAAAATAGGGTAGTGGTAGTGGTCAGTAAGGTGAAAGGAAAGGATAAATACAAAATATACTGTGAAAGAGAAATCTAGATCAGTGGTCCCCAACCTTTCTGGCACCAGGGATCAGTTTCGTGGAAGACAATTTTTCCACGGACGGGGAAGAGGGGAGGTTTCGTGGTGAAACTGTTCCACCTCAGATCATCAGGCATTAGATTCTCATAAGGAGCACACAACCTAGATCCCTCACATGTGCAGTTCACCATAGGGTTGTGCTCCTATGAGAATTTAATGCTGCCACTGATCTGACACCTCTTGCTGTGCGGCTGAGTTCCTAACAGGCCACAGGCCAGTACTGGTCCACTGCCAGGGGGTTGGGAACCCCTGATCTAGGTGCTACTATAACTATTGAACATGAAGGTCTAATAAGAAGGGGAAATTTAAACATTCTAAAATTATGAGTCTCCCTGACTGGGACTAGTGAGGTACCACTGATGGGAGAAAGCCAGTGTGAAGAGGGGGAAGCTGGTGAAGCATGGAAATGGTATGGGAGAGAAGAGCATTGTATTACAGATGATGAGTTGACAGAAACTCCCAGAAGAAATACTGAGTAAACCATTGATATGAACTACTAGACATGCAAGGCTTGAAGCTGAGGAAATGGATCAGATCTCTAATATGGAGAGTGTACACACACAGCCAGATAGGTCAAGAGAAACCTGGGTGGAAGATGAGAACAGATCTGGTAGAGGAGGTAGAGCAAAGCAAGAACTATCCATCCAATCAGTAAAATAGGAAGTGCATATGAGGTATTTCTAAAATGGAATCTGATACAAGCAATTGGTTAACAGGAAGCCAGAAAAGAGATGCTGAAGTCATCTAAGATTAATATTTACAGCCACTGTCCCTAGGACTGGGTAAACAAAGGAGAAGAGGTGGTAACAGTGGAACCCAGCATTTGAAGGAGGGTCCCCATGGAGTTGATGCTATGTCCTTTGGGGGAAGCTACTTGAAGCTGGTTATCAGATTTGCAGACTGGGGATGGGGGAGCTAGTCTGGCAGGTGCTAGAACTCAGTGGAGGCGGCACCGCTTAGCAGATGCCCAGGAGTGTATGCCTCAGTAAGTGAGGAAACACTGGGGCATCTCATACTCCAGCCTTAAAGAAATCACATTCTAATTACCCCCGGAGGCTGAGACTGCAAGTGGTGAAAGGAGCTGGAGGCTGGAGCTGACTGTCCGCTGTTGCTGGAACAATGCTGATAGAAACTGGAAAAACAGGAGGGAAGTCCTGTCTCTCCTTTTACCTTCCAACCTCCCTTTCCTGCCCCCTACTGGCAGAACTTAACAGGAAGCCAGCTGATAAGGAAGTCTGGGAAATGTTATCTGAAGAGTCCCATGCCCACCCTCATAGAACAGTAGAAAAGGGCCTTTTGGAGTTGAGGAACAATAGCGAAATAATCAACACATCTAGAGAGGAATGTGTTACAGAAGCCCAGGGAAGAGTGAGGTTTCATAAAGAAAGGGGAGGAAAACTTCAACAAATGCTGGAAATAGGTCAAGGAGAATGAACTAGGCAAAGACTTTTGAACTTGGTGATTAAGATAAAAATGAAATGTTCTTAAATGGATAAGCATTGGAGAAAATTCTCATTTAAAACCTTAGAAACTACTTCCAATGTCTGTGACTCATCAGTTATGTCAGTTTCTCATTACCTTAAAAACTTGAAAAATAGTAAATAAAACTTTTATTATATCTATAGGAGATGATAACTAATATTCCAAAATATCTCTAAAAAAGAACAAGAAATTATGTATATGCCAAATAAAAGTTAAGCATACAATATTTTATTGAAACAAAATAGTTCTGACTTGCCCGATAAATTAATTTATAGAATACATTACTCTGTACTTTTTATTGTTATAAATACATTTTAGAATTCTTATTAAATTCCTTCTGAGTCTTTGGAAAGATTTGAGTAGTCCATGTTAGGAACTGATGACTTAATATTGTGTTAGGATGCCCCTGGCACTGTGGTGGAGAGTCTCAGCACGAAAGAGTGGCATAAAGAAAATATTCTTCCTCCCTCCTACAGAGACGAGAATTCCATCACACCATCATCTCTGTTCTTTCCCTTTCCCCCCACAGAGCTTAAAAAATCTGCCTTGAATGTACATTCCACAGTCCTCTGAAGTATTATAGTAATATTAATAAATTCTTCACATGACATTTGGACAAAAGCCAGTGACAGATATAAAAACTGAGGTGTCTCTTAGGTCTGAAATGGGTTTTTAAAAATTTCCATGTTAAACAAAAAAGGAAAGCTACATTTTGGTAACTGTAAGTGCAATGATTTCATAATAAGTATTAGGTAACCAGCTTATGTTAAATATCATGAGTGTTAATATATTTATTTACATTACTGAACAGAGAAATATCATGCTAGTAGAATGGTAGGTCAGAGATTAAAAGACAGAAAATTATCCTGGTTTCATGCAACAGGAAAGAAATGGTCAAGCATTACAGTAAAGCCTCCTCTTTTGATAAACTATCCCCTTTTCCCCTTCCAGGCGATATATAATATATATATAGGGAGGTTTTTTCAAGCCCCTGAAGTGCTATTTTCAGAAGCTCTGCTTCAGAACACCCTGGACTTGTTCATTTCTTCTACCAGTTTTTGTTTTAAAAAACTATATGCAAGTGTGTTGTACACACACACACACATACCCACACACACACAGTGTAGAGAGATTACTTTAAAAGTTGGCATTTTATAGAAAAACTTAAGCACACCCCTGGCCAGTAGAGTTCTGTCCAAGTTAATCCACACTGATTCTATAAGTTATCTTATAATATAAAATGTACATATTTATGTACATAGTTAGTAATATATACCATTGCAGCCCTGCACATTTCTGAATAATACTCAAATTAACTACATAAGCCAGGAAATATTATCCCCATATATCATATAAAGAAACTGAGGCCCAGAGAAACCCTGTCTTACAGCCAGTAAATGACAGAATTAGAAAGATTTCTAATGTCCAAACTCTTTCCACCAAGCTGCTCTGCAAACATGCTTATCTACACTGCAACCTATAAAGAGCAATTGGTGCTTCTGATCTGTCATTCACAACACGGGGTCTGTACTAAGAGACATCGTTGGCTCATCTGTTTAGAAAAATTCTGCCTTTGGATCCATTCTTTACAATTCTTCTGCCACCAACTATACAGAGACGGAACAGCAAATTGCAATATAAATCTCTTCAGGAAGATCTGTGCTGTGCTAAGACTGGGAGTGACTGCTGTTCTGTGTGAGGAGGCTGGTCCAATACATAAGAGAGAGGGGTCACTGATATTTTTAAAGTAGCAGTCGTCTTACCTTTGAAGCCAAGAATATAGTGTCAAGGTCACCGAAGACGTGTGGCTGTGTGCTGCTGCCTTGCCCGTTCTTCAGGGAATCCCCACTAGTTAGCACAATGCCTGGCACAGAGATCAACCAGATTCGTTGAGTTAATGAGCCAAAAGGCATAGACATATCTTGGATTTCTAAAAATTGTTTGGAAGTTCAAAGATAAGACCCAGGCTTAAAAGAATAGGACATTTTTCTGCAAGTTGTTCCTCAGGAAACTGTGTTTTCCACGTACAGGGAGTTGATTGTTGGATAAAGATTTCTAATCATGAGAATATTTTTTTCTGACGTAATAAATGACCAAGGAAATCACACTATTTTCTTTACCTCAAAGCAAACAAAGGCCTGATTAAACGTACATGTCAATTACTTGCAGCCTCTGAAAACATGAACTATCTGTGTAGATATATAGAAATATTTTATGGATACATTCTGATTGAACAACCCTGTAATAAACCACTGTTTCTCCTGTGATGAAGAGAAAATATTTTGCTTTGAATATAAATTTTATTTTTAAAGTTCCTTCGGGATTTATTAAATTGAAAAAGTGAGGGAAAAAATAAGAAACTGGAGTGTTTTAAAAGAATAAAAAATACTTTGGCAGTATCTTCTAACATCTAACATACCTGAAATTAGAATTGCTCTCAGAGGGCCCAGACCTATCCACTAAGGCCAACACTCTGATCCTTAGCCAATTGTATGCACACTGCACTGAGGTTGAAAGTGTGTCCTGCATTCCAGAAGTACTATGCTGGCTCTTAAACAGCAATCGAGGCTCCATTAGAGCAAATTGCAGCAGCCGGGGTCCAGTTATATCTTATAGAATGCACAAAGCCTGGAAAAATCATGTAGCTTAAAGGTAGGTTGACCAATATGACTGAAACTCTGTATAAAATCAAACTCTTCTAGGACTTCAAGAAACCAACTTCAAAATGAAATCATGTGAGGCTCAGTTGCAGTTCTTAAAAAAATTGTGGGTGAAAAAGAATTACAGCAAGTGGTCCATGATTACCTAGGCTTTGCCTGTTGACTAAATGCATCATACTATACACCAAACATATACTACATGTTACACCTTATACTTACATAGTATACATACACTGCATAAGGATATTTTGGTCATTGATGAACCACATGTACAACAGTGGTACCATAAGACTATAATGGATCTGAAAGATGTCACCTAGTGACATTTTAATTTCATACTGCAATACATTACTCATATGTTTGTAGTGATACTGGTATAAACAAACCTACTGGGCTGCCTACCCTGCCTACCAGTGGTATAAAACTATAGCACATAAGATTATGTACAGTATATAATACTTGATAATAATAAACTACTTACTGCTTTATGTATTTACTATACTACCCTTTTGATAGTTATTTTACAGTGTACTCCTTCTTATAAAAAAGGTACCTATAAAACAGCATCAGGCAAGTCCTTCAGAAGGCATCCAGAAGAAGCCATTGTCATCACAGGTGATGATAGCTCCGTGTGTGTTATTGGCCTCCGTGTGTGAAGACCTTCCAGTGAAACAAGATGTCGAGGTGGAAGACAGTGAAATTGATGATTATGACCCTGAGTAGACCAAGGCTAATGTGTATGCTTCTGTCTTAGTTTCCAACAAAGCAGTTTAAACAATAATAATAAATTTTAGAAAAAATAAAACGTTTAGAATAAGAATATAAGGAAAATTTTTTTGTACATCTGTACAATGTGTTTGTGTTTTAAGCTAGGTGTTATTACAAAAGAGTAAAACATTTTAAAAAATTTAAAAAGTTTATAAAGTAAAAAATTTAAAGTAAGCTAAGGCTAATTTATTATTGAAGAAAAAGTATTTTATAAAATATTTAGTGTAGCCTAAGTGCACAGTGTTTATAAAGTCTACAGTAGTATACAGTAATGTCCTCAGCCTTCACAGTCACTCACCACTCACTGACCCACCCACAGCAACTCCCAGTCCTTTAAGTTCCGTTCATAGTAAGTGGCCTATCCAGGTGTACCATTTTAAATCTTTTTTTTTTTTTTTTTTTTTTTTTTTTTTTTTTGAGACAGAGTCTCGCTCTGTCGCCCAGGCTGGAGTGCAGTGGCGCAATCTCGGCTCACTGCAAGCTCCGCCTCCCGGGTTCACGCCATTCTCCTGCCTCAGCCTCCTGAGTAGCTGGGACTACAGGCGCCCACCACCGCGCCCGGCTAATTTTTTGTATTTTTAGTAGAGACGGGGTTTCACCGTGGTCTCGATCTCCTGACCTTGTGATCCGCCCGCCTCGGCATTTTAAATCTTTTATACTGTATTTTTATTATACCTTTTCCATGTTTACATACATTTAGGTACGTAAATACTTACCATTGTGCTCCTGTTGCCTAGAGTATTCAGTACAGTAAACTCTGTACAGGTTTGTAGCCTGGGGCAAGAGGCTATACCACACAGCCTAGAGGTCTAATAGGCTATACCATCTAGGTTTGTGTCCATACACTGTATAATGTTCACACAATTACAAGATCACTGAACAATGCCCATCTCAGAACCTATCCCTGCTGTTAAGTGGCACATGACTGTCTATTATATAGACTTACATCATTTTTCAAATGCATGTAGGTAGAGTTGTGTTTAACATAATGCAAATTCAGTGAAAGTATTACTGGATAGACAGTTACCTTTAAACTATCACACATCTTCCCAACAAACAGATATGAAAAGGTTTTAACAATTGTGACAGATGTGAAAGGATTTCATCTAAAAAGTGATTCCTCATATTGCAAAAATGTGTGCAATAAGGGTGAGGGTACAAATAGAAGTTTGGCAGATTGAGGTTACAGTTTTGAGAACACCTTCATATGCTACCATATTTTTGTGAACTGAAAATAGTGTCTTCCTTAAGTAAAAATATTGTTACTGTATTAGTAACTTCTTCATAACAATGTTATAATATTCTCTATAAACTATACAAGTCAAATTTAATGTAAAATAATAATAAAAAATTTAACTATAATAACTAGAAATAAGTCTATAATGTATGAATTTCATTATAAAATACAGTATTGGCTTTCATAAAAACTCCTTTGTAGCAGTTTCAATGTTTTTCTAATCCAATACTCATTTTCTGTATAAAATGGTTGCTATACTTGATAGTATTTATATTACAGATTTTTTTGTTTCTTTAATAAATTTTAATTTTGAGAATGTATGTTTTCATATATGTTCTATGTTTTTATATACATGTTTTATATATATGTTTTCATATCTATGTTTTCATATATATGTTCTAGTAACCGATTTGGGGGAAAGTTAAATATATACTAAGAGCTAAAACTGTATTCAAAAATAAGTCTAATAAATTACAGCCGCAAATATTTTGCAATACCTTAGGAGAATAACAACACGTTCTAGAGTAAAAAAACTAAGGTTTTATATACTCATCAGTAACTTTCATTTGTAAGTTTTACAAAGTAGCAATATTTTAACTTAAATATAATTCTTCAAATGTTATGTCATCCAGAATCTTGCTGTTCAAAGTGCGATTTGTGAACCACTAGCATCAGCATCATCTCTGAGTCTGTTAGAAACATAGAGTTACAGATGCTACCACAGCTGTACTGAATTAGAATCTGCACTTTAACAAGAACCAACAGCAATACTTATGAACATTAAACTTTGAGAAGTGCTTACCTATAATGCTGAAAAGAAAATGACAAATTTGCATGATAATAAAATAATATTTTTTAAATTGTATTGTAATATCCAATACAGAAAAGAATGCTTTGATTTTGAAATGCAGATGAACTGATCATAAGACTGATTTTTCCCCCTTACTCTGGTATTTTCTACACTATGAAAGGATATCACTGTCAGTTTGATTAGTATCAGTAATATACTTTTTCCTACCTTGTTCAAAAAACTTCTTAATTTCTTTATGTTTTGCAGGGCTATATGAATACTAAACTTTGTTTCTGACATAATTATGCTTAAAACAGTGTCAAATTATAACTCAGAAAATAATTTTTAAAGTGAACATTTTTATAATCTGTGGCTAGTATCCTAAAACTTGTTATTTATCAATGTGATTAATAATTTCCAAGGATTTTCTCAAACTACTTCTGTTACTAGTGGCACAATAGGATTTTATTGTTTATATGATAATGGCTTCAAATTTATGTTTAATAACTGTGTTTTCTTCATTCTCTAGATTTTCCATTGAGGCTGGAAAGTGGTTCCTATCTGGTATTTTTAAAATCAGTGTTATACAACAAAAATTCTACTAAATCATTTACTAACAAATGTGAAAAAAGAATGGAATAAAGCACCATAGATAGCCCTAGATTTTTTGCAAGGATTTTGTTTTGCAAGCCACTATATTTTCCGCTTATTTTGTGCATTATATATACTCATTTGTGCATTATTTTGCCTGGATTTCACATTTGTTAGTAGCATACAAAAATTGTACACTGTATGATATGCTCTTCCCAAAATATTTGTGTAGAAATATTTGTATTATGGAAATTCACAAATCTTAAAATAATCCTTACTTCTTTTATATTACTTACATTGGGAAATTTATTTAAAGTAATAGAGTAATTTCATAGTTCACTGACTCTAAGGCACCATTGATCATAAGATGTAACCTAACAGGAAAGAAATAAGCTGCCAATAAAAATATGCCAGATCCTTTTTTAAAAAATCATTGTTTGTAAGTTGCATTCCAAATTCAGAAGTGTGAAAATATAACACTTCATTAATATCTTTAAATTAATAAAATATAACTTAGTATGTCTTACACTGAAAATTATTTTCCATAAGAAAAATAAGAGGCCAGAAAATGGAAACACTCAGTATTTTTATTTATTAAAAGTGTGACTATTGACTTCTGGTTTTATCTCTGACGAGAAATCAGCTTGGAAGTCATCATTCCCAAATTTATAAAAAGACAATAGCTTAAAAATTGAAGATCAGCGACTTCCTGGATCCCATCAGAGGACTGAATGTACAAGGCAAACTACCATCCCCAAAATCTGGAGAGGCAGGCAAATATATAGAAACACAGATGAGATCAGATTAGTTACAACAGAAACCACTGGACCCATGCACTGATGGGAAAACTTAAACAGTAATTTGACGAATTGTTGCAAACCCTGCAGGCTGCAGTCTTGGAAAAGAGGAGCACAATTGCTTGGGTTTTATCTCCACCAGTTTATTACGGTGAGAATCTGAAAAAAAAAAAATCACTTTTTATCTTTGGCAGAGTATGGGGAAAGTATCCAGCTTGAAATATTCTCAATGTGTTCTTTGTAACACAGGACAACCCTCAAGAAAAACAAACAAGCAAATAAACAAACAAAAACAATGACAAAAGGGGACACACAAACAAGGACACTAGAGGAAATGGAAGGCTCTGTAGCCATGGGTTATACCAAGGCTTATATATTCAAACTGCAGGACACAGAAAACCAAGGAAAAAGTCTTGAAAGCAGCCAGAAAATTAAAAAAAAAAAAAAGAAAAAAAAATCCCCTTATATATCTTACACAACCAGGGGAAGAAAGGTAATAATTCCAGCGAATATTTTGTTTAAAAAAATAAAAATAAATAAACATTCAAGGAAGAAAAGAGTGGACTGAAATTTTCAGAGTGTTGGAAAAAAAAGACAAAGCAAAACAAAAACCTCTCACCAATCCATATCCTATATCCGGGGGAATTATCACACATAGCAAAAGAGAAATACAAAGACTTTCTTAGACAAACAGAAACAGAGAATTCGTTAACAGTAGAACTGCTATGTAAAACAATATTAAAAGATGTTCTTCTGAGAGAAACAAATGATACAAGTCAGAAACTCAGATCTATGTAAAGCAAGAAAAAATCAGAGAAGGAACATTAATATAAAATGAAATCTTTTTATAAATTCTTAATCTAATGGATAAATGTTTGTTAAAGTAATAAGAAAAACTATGTATTGTGTGATTATAGCATATGGGCAAGTAAAATGGATTACAGTAATTTTTAAGAAATAGAAGAGATATATTTGAAATACTATTACAAGGTTCTAACACTAAACACATATTGGAGCTTCATATTTTACCCTCCTTCAATTATAATTTGCCTTAAAATTTTTCTTTTATATCTGAATTGCATTATGAGTGAATTCTTCAGATTTGTCTTTTAATAAATATTATTTATTAGAAGTATAATTTGAAAAGAGACAGATTTTTCAAAATTTATGCTGCAAACCCTATGAAATCACTAAAAAATATTTAAAGGAAGTATAATTGGTGTATTAAGAGAGAAAAGAAAATGGAATTATATAAAATGCATATTTAAAACCAGAGAAGGCAGAAAAGAGGGGAACATAAAGTGAAAAACAAGTTCAACAAATGAAAAAAAGTTATAACCATGTCAGATATTAATCCAACTATATGAATAATCACTTTCAATATGAATAATCTAAATACACCAATTAAAATCAGTGAGAGTGGATAGAAAACAGACCCCATTAAATGATAGCTTCAAAAAACTTGCCTTAAATATAAAGACATGCATAAGTTAAAAGTAAAGGGATTAAGAAAAATATATAATAAAGGACACTAACTGAAAAAAAGCTGAAATAGCTATGTTATTCTCAGACAAAGTAAACTTCAGAATGAGGAATAATATCAGAGATAAAGGGGGGCACTATATAATGAAAAATCAGTCAATTATTTAAGAACACAATAATCTTTAACATGGATGCACCTAGCAACAGAGCATCAAAATACGTGAAACAAAAACTAATCAAACTGCAAAGAGAAATAGACACATTCACTATTATAGCTGGAAACTTGAACACTCTTTTGTCAGTAATGGATATATGAAGCGGACAGAAAAATCAGTAAGGATATAGTTAAACATAACAGCAATATTAATTGACTAGATTTGATTGACATTTATAGAATATTTCATCCAACAAGAGCAGAATACATATTCTTCTTGAGCTCACATTCACAAAGACCACATTGTAGGCCATAAAACACATTTTAACAAATTTATAAGGATAGAAATGGTTCCAAGTATGTTCTCAGACCACAATGGCATTAAACTAGAAATCAGTAAAGGAAAAACACTTAAAAATCCCAAAATATTTGGAAATTAAACAATACACTTCGAGATAACACATGGGTCAAAGAAGAAATCTCAACTTAAAATTTAAAAATAGTCTATTTTTTAACCAAATGAAATTTAAAATATAACTTACGAAAATATCTGTAATACACTGAAAGTTGTATTTGAAGAAAAATATACAGCATTAAATGAATACGTTAGAAAAGAAATAAGATCTGAAAATAGTAATCTATGCTTATTCCTTAATAAACTAGAGAAAAAGACCAATATAAGGCTAAAGGAAAAAAGAAAAGGAAAAACATTAGAGCGGGAATCAATGAAATTGAAAACAGAAAAACAATAGAGAAAATTAGCAAAATGAAAATCTGGTTCTCTAAAAAACCAATAACATTTATAAACATCTAGCTAGGCTAGTTAAAAAGAAAAGACAGAAAACACGAATTACTATTATCAGATACGGAAAAAAGAATCATCACTACTGATTTCACAAATATTAAAAGAATAATAAAAGAAAATTATGAGCAACTCTAGGCCTCTACATTTGACAACTTGGATAAAATAGATCAATCTTTGAATGACATAAACTACCAAAACTCACGTAAGGAAAATAGGTAATTTGAAGAGGCCTATAGTTACTAATGAAATTGAATTAATAAAAATCTTCATAAACAGAAGGTCTTAAGTTCAAATACCTTTAGTGGTGAAATCTACCAAATATTTAAGGAAGAAATAACGCTAAATCTCTACTGATTCTTTCAGGAATTGAAAGCAGACGGTAACACTTCCGAATCAACTCTATGAAGCCAGTACTATTTTAATACCAAATCCAGATAAATGCATTACAAAAAAAGAGAGCTAAAGGTCAATATCTCTTATGAACATAGTTCAAAAATTCTCAACAAAATACTAGAAAATTAAATCTAATATATATAAAAATAATTATACACTGATATCAAATGGGATTTATTCTAGGTGTGCAAGCCTTGCTTAACACTTATAAATTAATTAATTCAATCTCACATCAAAATGCTGGTTCCTAACAGACCATGGACCAGTGTTGGTCCATGGCCCAGGGACTAGGGACCCTGGTCTACAGTATCTCTGTTCTGAACCATGTGATTGCATAAGAAAAATCATATGATTGCATTAATCGATGCAGACAAAATATTTATGGAAATCCAGGAGCCATATACACATAGAAATTCTCAGTAAACTAGAAGAAGAGAAACTTTCTTTATTGATTAAAAAAAAAAAATCTAGAAAAAAAACTAACATCACACGTAAAGGTGAGAAAATACATGCTTTCCCACTAGGATCAGGAACAAGGCAAGAATAGAATTTCTCTCCATTCCTATTCATCATTCTACTAGATGTCCTAGCTAATGTAACAAAACAGAAAAAGGAAGTAAAACGTGAGAGTATTGAAAATTAAGAAATAAAATTATTTTTTGTTCTCATATAAAATAATGATCTATGCAGAAAAACTAAAAGGACTGACCAAAAGTTAAAAAAGAAAAATGAAAAATAAATTGGAAATATTATTCCAATTATATGACATTCTGAAAAAGGCAAAACCATACAGAGAGTAAAAAGCTCCCTGGTTTTCAAGGATTTAGTGGGAGTACAGGAGAGTTAAATAGGTGACACACAAGATAATTTTATGGTGTTCAGACTATACTGTATGCTACAGCAATGGTAGATGCACAACATTACATTTCAGTCATAAGTCATATAGCTTCACAGTACAAACAGTAAGTCAATGTATTCAATTTTTAAAAAAAAAACCATTTAGGAAGTAAAGGGGTCTCAGTAAGAAATGTATAGTGTGACAAGATAATTTAGCTGTATTACAAATTTATAAAACAACAACACTGAAGTGGGTGGACAGAGAGACAGTACAAACATAACTAACTTTAGACATGAGTCAAGTATATAAGACTAAAGGTAAAAAAGAACTGGATATAAGCACTGTAATTGATAAGGTTGTTTCCCACAGGGGTACGGGTGAAAAATTCTGATTACTCCTATGCATGTATATGAGGGTGTAACAATTAAGTAACTGAATGGTACATGGTGGATATTGGGAGCCAGGTTTCTCACTGGTGGAGTGGGAAACAACAGATAAATGTGGAGATGAGGCTAGAATGATCCATGTGGCATTGGATTAGAATTGGAGACATCAAAATGAATACATGTTTAGCTTAAGACAGATGCAGATACTTACATAAAAAATACTTATGGATATGTATATTTGCATGCACTTTCTCTGTCAGCTGAGAAAGCTTCCAAGTCATGAGACCTCAGTAGAAACAGGCATACGTAGTGCCAACATCTTGATTTTTATTACATTCTTCTATAAAAGAAACTAGAGCTTCTTTGGAAACATATGTAATTTTAAGATGGGGAGAGAAAATCATAATCTTATATTTAGAGAAAACTAATGACTCCATGAAGAAAACTCATAGAACTAATGAACAAATTCAGTAAAGTTGCAGGACACAAAATCAACACACAAAAATCAATATCATTTTTATATGCTAACAGTGATCAGTCTGAAAAAGAAATCAAGAAGACAATTCCATTTACAATAGTTACCTAAGTAAATAAATAATAAAATGCCTAGATATTTAACCAAAAAGTAAAACATTTGTACAAGAAAAACTATAAATTACCAATGAAAGAAATTGAATAGGACATGAAAAGATGAAAAGATATTCCATGTTCATGAATTAGAAGAATTAATATTGTTAAAATGTCTATACTACTCAAAGCTATCTACAGATCCAATGGAATCCCTATCAGAATATCAATTACATTCTTCACAGAAATACAAAAAACAATACTAAAATTTGTATGGAACCAGAAAAAAACCCAAATAGCTAAAGCAATTCTAAGCAAAAGGAACAACACAGGAGCATAATACTGAATGATTTCAAACTATATTATAAACCTACAGTAATCAAAAAAGCATGATGCCAGCATTAACGCGGAAATATAGACCAATGGAAAAGAATAAAGAACTCCAAAATAAATTCATGCATTTATAGCCAACTCATTTTTTAAAAAGGTGCCAGAAACATAGATGGGGAAGGACAATCTCTTTAATAAATGGTCCTGGGAAATTTGATATCTATATGCAGAAGTATAAAACTAGATCACAATCTTTCCCCGTATACAAAAGTCAACCCAAAATGAATTAAAGGCTTAAATGTAAGACCTGAAACTATGAAACTACCAAAAGAAAACAATGGAGAAATGCTACATGATAGTGCTCTGGGCAAAGAATTTTTAGGTAAGACCTCAAAAGCATAGGCAGCCAAAGCAAAGATGGACAAATAGAATGATATCAATCTAAAAATCTTCTGTACAGCAACAGAAACAATCAATAAAGCAAAGAGACAATCTACAGAATGGGGCAGAATATCTGGAAAATATCCATCCAACAAGGAATTAATAACCAGAATATAATAGAGAACTCTAAAACTTATTAGCAAAAAAAAAAAATCCAATTTTAAAAAATGGGCAAAAGACCCAAATAGACATTTTTTTAAAGAAGACATACAAAAATGGCCAACAGGATATGAAAAAATGCTCAACATCGCTAATTATCAGGAAATGCAAACCAAAACCATGAGACATCATTTCATCCCAGTTAGAATGGCTATTATCTTAAAAATATTAGAATACTGGTGAGGATGTAGAGAAGGGAAAATGCTCACACACTGTTGGTGGGCATGTAAAGTCATACAGCCATATGGAAAACAGCCTGAGTTTCCTGAAGAAACTAATAATGGAACTACCATATGATCTGGCAATCCCACTCCTAGGTATGTATCCCAAAGAAAGGAAATCACTGCAACTGCACTCCCATGTTTCTTGCAGTACTATGTACAATAGCCAAGACACTGAATTAACCTAAGTGTACATCAACAGATGAATGAAGAAAGAAAATATGGTATATATAAGTAATGGAAAATTATTCAGCCAAAATAAGAAGGATATCCTGTCATTTGTGGCAACATGGATGGAACAGGAGATCATTATGTTAAGCGAAATAAGCCAGGAACAGAAACACAAATATCACATGTTCTCCCTCATATGTGGGAGCTAAAATAGTAGATAGCATAGAGGTAGAGCATAGAATAGAAGTTACCAGTGGCTGAGAAGGAAGGAGGGCAAAGGATAAAGAAACATTTGTTAAGGGGTATAAAGATACAATTAGATAGAAGAAATAAGTTTTACTATATTCAATAGTACAGTAGGGAAATTATAGTTAACAATAATTTATTATAAATTTCAATGTTTGAGGTGATGGATATCCCAATTACTCTAATTTGATCATCACACATTATGTGCAGGCATGCAAACACCACGTGTACCCCCAAAATATGTACTATTAAACATCAGTTTTTAAAAATAAAAAAAGAGAAAAAATATAAAGAAACCTAATACATGACACTTGATATTGGCAGTGGAAATGAATTAGAGGAAATTGTTGATACTAAGTAATGGCACTGAGATATTTGGTTTTCCATATGAAAAATATATGATATATAAATAAAATACACATACCATTAAAAAAAGAAAACCTACAAGATAGTGCTGCAGCATCTTATAGTGCCAGAGAGTAAGGAGGTACTCCAACAAAAGAAGAGAAGAAAGGGAGGGAAAGGGGAAGGGAAGGGGAGGGAAGGGGAGGGAAGGGGAGGGGAAGGGAAAGTCATAAAACTTAATGAATTTTCATATTCTGCTTTTGGATAATGAAAGAAGAGAGCTTCAGAAAATAACAAATGTCTGTCTTGCAAAACATCTCTTTTAGATTTCAGAATTACAGTAATATTATGCATCACGAAAAAAATAGCCTTGCTCATAGATTTCTCAGTTACTTGTGTTGCACATTTCTAGAAACCAAACAGGTCAAGTTTGTTGTTACTCCTTTCTGTCCTGCTGAATCAGCACAGAAAAGCTAGTACTGGAAACAGAGTACTTTACTGCTGTCATAGTTGGGATATGGAGATTTTGATGCTTACTCCTTCTCACCATTCCCTTGTCAATCTCATTAGAAGTAGGTCAATATCTATTTTTCTTACAGTCTAGTACACGAGATAGACACTAGACATATATATTTTTGATTATTGGCTAGCTTCATTAATATGCTAATACAGGAATAGTCATAAAGCCTTAGCATGATTCTTCAACCACACAGAAATGTAAATTACATGACTGCAATAATCAGGTAGATAGGTAAAGCAAGTCGACTTCAAATTGTATTCTCCAGTATTTTATACAAAGAAAACTGATACTCATGGTTTGAAGTTGACACAATGTTTAATACAATAAAACATATATTTGTTATAAGGAATCTAAAAGCACAACTGAGCGATAGTTATAATGATTTGGATTTCATAATTTATATAAGCTCAAAACTCTGCATCCCTGCACTGCACATACAAGCATCTGCATGTCACGTGTAATTCCTTCCACTGGCCATGCCACACCGTCACTGCTGATGTGATGTTGTCCTTTGGTTGAAGATAAAAGTACTTCCTGATAGATTAGTAATATTCCTTAAACTAAAATGAACAGTGCTGAAGCCTAAGGCTAGAGTCTACTGATGCTACTCATTCACAAAGGAAATAGAATTTCAGGAGGTTCATTTCTCATTAGGTTATACTAAATATAAAGCAATCTCAACATAAAATATAATTGGTTTACCTAAGCAAATAATTTTCTTTTCCAACGGCACAACATATCAAAAATTTTATTATGTGCCTTCTTTATAAACTGGCAGTTTGATACTCTTGAGGATTTACTGTAGTAATCATTGAATCATTCAAAATAATGCTTCATAACAGGATGTTTGTATGCAGCAGAATAATATATGCTAATTGTTTGCAGCCTCTCATTTTCCAGGATGCTAACTTTTGTCCATTGAACTTACTACGTAACACATGATCAAATATAGGTTTGAATGACATTGTTTCACAAATAAACATTGCCTGCTGTTTACCCTGTATTGCCATTGTGATCTTTCTACCATATTATGAATATTGAGCCTGAGTGAGGACTTTGATAACAAATAAGTTGGTGAAAACATTTCTAATTAATTTTTAACTTGGTTAAAATTTTTATGACATTTAAAACAGTTTGGGGAACCTTATAATGTTTGAGATTATGAAATTTTTATAATTATATACATTTTTATATAAAATTATATACAACAACGACACCATCGAGACAAATTTAAAACAGTACAGGGCCAACTTTAAAATCAGAACACACACATACATACACAGATCCTTATATAATAGGAAGCAAGATGCATATTTTTAAAAGCATAAACAGGCCAGGCACCATGGTTCATGCCTGTAATCCCAGCACTTTGGGAGACCAAGGTGGGCGGATCACTTGAGGCCAGGAGTTCTGACCAGCCTGGCCAACATGGCAAAACCTCATCTCTACTAAAAATACAAAAATTAGCTGGGTGTGGCAGTGCACACCTGCCATTCCAGGTTCTCAGGAGGCGGAGGCAGAAGAATCACTTGAACCCAGGTGTCGGAGGTTGCAGTGAGCTGAGATTGCACCACCACACTCCAGCCTGGGAAAAAGGGCGAGACTCCGCCTCAAAAAAAAAAAAAAGCAAACATTTATTATGCATGTCGACTTGCACATCACACAAAGTACTTCTGAAAAAGAAAGATTGTATCGCCTCCGTGAAAAAATTACTCTACCTCCATCCACCAACAATCATACACACGGAGAAAGAAAGAAAAAAAATGAAACAGTAGAGGAGATAAGTAAAATTTCCACTGACCCTTGTTATCTTAGAGCCTACAAAGCAAAAATAAACAACTATAGAAATGTGGGACAGGGCTTTCACTCTGAATCAACAGTAACTCTTTTAATGTAATGTAACATTTACAACCAGCATTGCCATGTCCTTGCTACTTGATGCAACAACATACAGCAACTCTAGGGAATCAGGCACAACACATGTTTTAGTTTTATCCAGTTTCACTATTATGACTTTGGTCACCATAACTAAGAATAGACAAGTGAGCATAAGAACGGAACAAGACAAAATGTTAAAATATTTTCTCATCTTCGAATGTCCATTGCATTCCTACCATTGTATTATGGGCAACTGCTAAGGAATACAATTCACTCCATTCTTAGTATTCTAAACATCTATAACCCCATTACAATTGGTTATCTTGCAAGAAGAAGAATTTAACCCCAGGAATTTCTCACTGATGTCAATGTAAAGTGGTATTAATTATACTGTTCATAAATTCTATCTGTAAATATAAATAATCACAAAAATATTGAAGGGAAAATTAATCATACAGGAAATCATACATGATGGTGAGGACTGTGAGATGATGGGGCCGTGGGAGAAGGGCTGAGCTGGAACCTATTTTTAGTCTTTTTCCACATTCACCAATGTAGAATTTAGGAAAGTACTAACTCTCTCTAAATCTCAGCAATTTCCACTCTATAAAATGGAGATTATAATACCAATTACACAAAATTGTCATGAATATAAAATGAGATACTGTATGTGAAATGTTAAATCAATTGTAATGTGAGAAAAAAATCTATGACATTATTATTAAAATATCAGCTTGTGTCCCTTTGTTCTTTTCAAGATTTGTGAATAGCAATATAAAATAATGATGTTAGCTGTTGGCACAATAGTCTAACATAGTTCAGTTAATTTTGAAATACATTTATATCAAAATTATCCATGAAAAAGCCATTGTGTATGTAATCAACAGCTCATTGACACGTAGTATGTATTGTTACTCAGCATTTGCTATATTATGTTATGATAAATACAAATCTCTAAGCCTCGGGGACTAACCACGCAAGGGTTTATTTCTCATTCATGTGATATGTTTATTGGTTGTGAGGTATCTGTGGCTCTACCCCATGTTTTTTCTTTATTCCCAACTCCAGGCAAAAAGAGTAGCCAGTTCTTCTCCAGGAAGTGGAACAAGAGCAACAGCAACATTATGTAACAGCTCTGAAACCAGATCAGACACGGAGTCCATTCTGCTCGGCAGCCCATTTGCTACAGCAAGTCTCGCAGCCAACACATGTCATTTGCGTGGGAAGAATACTACACTCAGGGGGAAGGAAGCAGGGAGGGGTCCCTAGAGGCATTACATATTTTAAACAAACAATGCAGTCTACTATACAATACATAGATATGCTATAGACACAACTATGCCCAAGACAAGATTTTACCGATTTCCTACATACTAATTTTTATAAATGACCCGAAACAAACATAGTGGGAAGCCTGTAAATCAATATTCGAGCCACATGGCATAAAATGCTATGAATAGTTTCTCTTAATTTTACAGATTTTAATATTGGGGGCCACCAGAATGGGCCTTCAAAATCAAAGGAAAGATAGATGGACATTTAACAATTTCAACAGGAAAGAATTCTCTTTGACTCTAGTTCCAAACCTAGCCTTACCACTCCCTAGCTATAAATCCTGGGAAATCACCACAGCGGTCTGAGTTGTCTCAGGTGCCAAGATGGTACAGAGGTGTTCACTGGTATCTCAAAAAAGGTTTAAGGGAGGGAGGAAAGGCTAAATAGAGATTCCCAGAAATGAAGCGCACTGATCACTAATCTTATTTACTCGATAGAGCAATCACCCAGACTAGGAAGGAAATATCAATGGGCTCCCTGTGACCTAGGTGGACTAGAGTTTTGAGAGAATCTTTGAGTCTATATGTAACAAGGTGATTGAATATTAATTCCTTTGCCTTAGTAAACCGTAACGAGAGAAGATATGCAAAAGTTTTTGAAGTATAGTAAAAGATATTAGAATAATAATTGCCACCAGCTTGATGATGTGCAGAATGAGCAAACTATTTAAGCCACTCCACCATTCTATATTAGTAAATGTACTCCCTTGACTAGAAAAGAATTTAATGTAATTTTGCAGAGGATAGAGAAGTCTACTGGGACATAGTCTCCTGTGGATATTTAAATATTATAAAGTTTGCCAACCAAGAAAAGGCCAGGAGGGAAAAGAAAAAAACAATCATAAAGGAAAGCACCTGTCTTGAGGGAACTAACCCACAATACACTAAAAACACCACTACCTGCTGAGTTAAGAGCATAGCATTTCTAAGATTCTACATTCAAACACAATGAAGCAAAATATTCAGAGCTATCATGACACAGAACCCAGATTTTTTAAAATTAGGAAACTTGAATATATTAATATATTTATAAATCCCTATAGCATAAAATAATGAGTTTACCAATCAAAATAAGACCCAATAAATTTCTAAAGTAGTTTGGTAAGACACTGTTGTGTGGCTCAGCTATCTGTGTTTTTTAATTTTAGTG
The DNA here is from genome assembly GCF_043159975.1 of Macaca nemestrina. Classification (NCBI taxonomy): domain Eukaryota; kingdom Metazoa; phylum Chordata; class Mammalia; order Primates; family Cercopithecidae; genus Macaca; species Macaca nemestrina. The sequence continues at coordinate 81,915,990 of NC_092127.1, read as the reverse complement.
CGTAGACATAGGTGGAGAAAATTTTACCAAACAACAAAAGAAACAGAGGAGTCTAAAGGACAAATCTTTCGTTGGAAATGTGAAATTGTACTCCACAAAACCTTTTAATGGTTTCCTTCTAGAAGTAGGTTACTTCTGGCTTGGGTACCTCGTTTTGGCTGGATCTTTTGCCCAGGGTTAGATAAACTCTAATGTGGCTACACTTGAAAACTTAGGTGGTGACAAGTCTCATCTCTCTCTCTTCACGCATTCTCTGGTTTCTCTTATTTCTCTCCTTTCTATCATTTTACTTATTTCCTTTCCTCCACCAAAGCTTTCGGTCTACAAGGCTGAGCACTATGCCAGGGAGGTTTTGACCATCTCTTAATAATCTTTTTATAAATATTGTTTGCCTAAATACACATTAAATTATGGACAAATATGAATTTTGCTATAGTTTAAAATTAGGAAGCCTCGGCTGAGTCTGAGATCTTTTGCTATACAAAATTTCTGTTATAGTCATTGTTCTTGAATTTGGCCTCTAGTGTTGCATTCCAAAATAAGCCAAATTTGAAAAACCTTGACACTTCAACATATAAATAACAGTGTCTCTTTAGCACCTCCAGGAAACAATTATAAAAATATTTCCATGGTGATTACAGCCACTTGATTTTGATACAGCCCCACATAAAGTTCTGTTTCATGAAAAAGAGAGTAAGGCCCACAGAGATGTGCTGCAAACTTATTTGTATTTTATATTTAAAACATACATATATTTATATATTTAATGTAAATAAAATATTACACTTTCACATACACATGTCAATTATCTATTAAAATATATTTATATTTTGGTTTAGTATTATTTTAATATCATCTCTTTGTCAAACTTGTTTGCGTTTTTCCCAATGTGTCTCTGTATCAGAAAAAAAATACGAGTTATAGATAATATAATTTCTATTTGGACTCTTATAATCTCTTTCAAATCTTCAGGAAAATGCCAAGCTGAAATCTCTGATCTTAGAGAACAAAGTGTCTCAATGGAAAATACCAAAACATAGATAGGAGGAATAATTTAAGAAAAATTAAGCTTTAATTTGGCAGAAGACTGTATCCTCCTCTAAACTTCTTAATACACGTTTTGTTGTCCTTTAGCACAAATTGTAAATGGAATTAGTATGGTAATAATGCATTTACACAATATTTTAAGTACACTGTGTGTTAGGGACTCTATGTACTGCCCAGGCAACAGACCCAAGTATTAAAAAGCATATGGTAAACATATGCTGGTCATAAATATATAATGGTGGTTTCACATAAGTAATGCATATGTGAGCCAAGCAGATAAAATGACTTGGAATATGTACTGTTTAGGCACTTCAATGATTTTGCCCTTCACATCTCTATTGGTTGTCAAAATGTTCATGTAATTTCCCATTTGATTTAGAAACGCACTAATATTCAGACTTTTTTTATAAACATTTTTTATTAGAAAAGGATTCATTCTATAAAATGTGGACAAAAATCTGCAATTTCACTCTGTGTGAGGTTTTCTTAAATGTAAATAATAATCCATCGTTTCACAAAAATAAACCAAAGAAATCCCCGAAAACGTAAATTTATTTGAAAGAAATAAAGTATAATGCAATTAGAAAACCAATATCCTTTACAATATGTGAAAGTCTTACTTAATTATATCTTCCAAGAACTTTATTTTGATGTCAAGTTCTACTTTATAGCATTAAATGCTATTGGAATACTATCTTATTTTAATTTAATTTATTTTTAGCATAAGCATGATTTTTTTATTTTTTAATTTAATTTTTAATTTCAGGGGAACACATACAGGTTTGCAATACAGGTAAACTTGTGTCATAGGGGTTTGTGGTAGAGATTATTTCATCAGCCAGTTATTAAGGGTAGTAGTCATTAGGAATGTTTTCTGATACTCTCCCTCCTCCCATCCTCCACCCTCCAAAAGGCCCCAATGTGTGTTGTTCCCCTCTGTTTCCATGTTTTCTCCTCATTTAGCTTCCAGTTATAAGTGAGAACATGTGGTATTTGGTTTTCTGTTCCTGAGTTACTTTGCTAAGGATAATAGCCTCCAGCTCCATCAATGTCCCTACAAAGAAAATGATCTCATTGTTTGGAATACTATCTTATTTTTAAATGGTCACACTAACTTTTTTTTTTGAAATAAACAAAAATAATCTTCAATGTATTGATTTAATTTTTGTTTTTTGTTGAAATTCTGAAAATTTTTACCTTTTTCAAGTCTACTAAAAGACTTGAAACTGAGAAGAATTAGAATAAAAGAGATTTGTTTTAGAATATTCGAGCACTTTCAATGGAACTCTGTTGATGTGTAGCTGAAAATATAAACACATCATTGATACATCTAAGAATCAGAAAAGCATTCAAAATATTGACTCAATAACTGTTTGGTAAGTTTAATAATCATTTCTAACACACACATGAAAATGAATTAGGACTATATATACACATCCTATATATAAGTATTATCTATGTGTATTATATATGTATACATAATATATATGAATAAATAACATTCAAATAGCAACCAAAATATTGCTCTGACAAAATGTATGAAAAAATCAACTATTCTACTGTTTACTTTGGGAATATTTGGATAAGAATTTTTTGGATTTATTTAGGAGAATATTGTTGCCTCATAATTTCCCAATTGAATTATTACAATAATATACATTATCTAATTCTATCTTAACCATCTCTAATCAATTCTCTATACTTCTACCAAAGTCTCCCAGGGTATGACTATGTCCTACTGATTAAATTGTTCTCCATTGTTTTCAAGATAAAATTCAAGTTGCTGGAGCACACCATTCAGGGGTTTTCATCATCTGACCTCTGTCTGCATCTTTTCTTATTTCCTGTCATTTTTCCTACCTATATTCTGCTGCCCAAGTGATCACTGTCACTCACCTTTCTGTGTGTCTTCACATATCATTTTCTAAACCTAAAATATCCTTCCTCCTTATTTTAACCAAATTTAATCCTAATCATCTTTCAAGATTTAACTCGAGAATCACTTCTTCCTAGAAGCTTTTATGAACCACTTCTCCCATCCCCTCTCTGATGTTCTTCCCAGTTCCAACTCCCTCACTGACATACACATAGCAACCCTTAAAACACCAAAAGCCAACAGATTGCAACACAGGAAAATTATCCACTGACCTGAATTAGTCAATGCCAAATCTATTCTTGCTTTGGCTTTCCTCTCAGATAATTCCACGTGTGTGTGTGTGTGTGTGTGTGTGTGTGTGTGTAGAAACACATATTTTATACACACACACACACACACACACACACACAATTGAACACCTGCACTGATATCAGAGGCTAGGACAAAAGACCAGCAGGTATGCATTCAGTACAACTGTATCTCTTTCCACCATTTACTAACACCCGCCCCACAACTCACGAAACTCTTTTAGCAGTAGAGATAAGGTTATTTCACTTTTACTTCCTTGAGTTACTGTTGCATTTTGCCTACCTATGGCCTCTCTTTTGGAGGTGACTTCTAATACATAATGATTATTTTTTTACTATTGGACCTCAAAATATTTCAGAAACACCACGACAATTTCTTTAAGATTATTAGAGATCATTATTATTCTTTTAAGAAACACTCATGAATACTTCAGGAGTGTCAAGGCTATTGAAATCCCTTTTTGAATGTAATTATCATTCACTAATTTAGTCAATTATCACACAAAGAATGGAAATTCTGATACTATACTTTCTGCTGCTAACTCACATTATTTCAAGTTCTTGAGCTTCAACTAAGATTTAAACTAGACTAAGGAGCAAATCTATTTGCATGTCACTAATTGAGCTTCTAGTTTTGTCTGACAGATCCCCACTTTATAAAACTGTCTTCTAATTAATTGATAATTGGATACAAGATTTCTATTCTATTCTTTGACACTGAAAGAGGAAAGTACTTCACCAGCAGAAAAGTATTATTTAACCCTGAGAGATCCTACATAGTTTCAAGATAAATAAGTAATTCATCGTCACAGCACACAGAACTGGCCCGAAGTCACCAATGTGATTTACATTGGGTAGGAATAGCTGACATGTGACTCTGGTGGTGAAGAAAGAGGTCCTCTAGGGGCCACCTATGTCAGCATGAGCAGCATCAGGCCCCCATGCACTGCCTCCCTACTCTTGTGGCCTGGAGTCAAACTCGCATCTCAGATCAACATTTTAACAAGCAGAGCAGGAAAGAGGATCTGAGCATTTGGAAGCACTAACTTGGTTTTTATTTTTGGAGCAAACTACTCTGTTACTCCAGGAGAGGGAGGAATGTGCCTTGTTTTTAGATAGCAGAGTGTTAAGATAGCCAAAGACTAAAATGTAAAATGGGAAGAAAAGGTTAAGTCCTAGAAGAGCATCGGTTTTAAGTGTCTGCCAAATAGAAATAAATTTGGTCATCCTCTGCTACTTTCCGTTTTGTTTTGAAACTGACTGAAACTTTTTTGGTTAAAGAGGGACCTTCCTAAGTGAGCAGAAAATTAGGTGTTTTGTTTATGGAGGAGTCTGCCTAAAAGGACTGAAAGTTACCTTACCATTTCTAAATAATATAGCATATCACTATATCATATCAAAATCCAGTTTAAATTTTATGTTATTGAGGATTGATTTTTTTTCTGTTTAGGATTGAGTTTTCCTTGTAGTCATTGAAAATGCAAAGGTGGAGGGTCAGAGAATAATAATAAATTGAATAACATTACTTTCCTTCCCTCACCTAAGCCTTGTTGACCTTCAACTGACAGTGTGTGCTGCCCACAAAAGCCATAAATATCCTCCTGGAATGGGTTCGTTTACAGTGTAAGGACACTTCGTGAAATATGCAACATTAGTCTATGTGCTGATTAAAATAATCTTCCTAAGTTTTAATCTTTTAGAGCATCAGGCAAAACACATTCTTGATGTACAAAGGACTACCTGAATGTTCTCCTGAAATCAGCTATTAGGAAAATAATTTTAATTGCATTTAGAAAGGATTTTCACCTATGGTAATTTTTACAAGTCATTTATAAATCCACGTGAATTGCATTATCTGATTATTTTATTATTCATGGTCAGTTAGAAATGTTTGAAAAGGGACATTAAAATAGTATATAATACTCCCTAAAATTTTAGAATGTTAGTATTATTACAACACCCTATATCAAGCTTGTCCAGCCCATGGCCCATAGGCTGCAAGTGGCACAGGGTGGCTTTGAATGTGGCCCAAAATAAATTCTTAGACTTTCTTAAAATACTGTGAGGTTTTTTTTTGTTTTTTTTCTTATCCCATCAGCTATCATTGTGTTACTATATTTTATGTGTGGCCCAAGACAATTATTCTTCTTCCATTGTGGCCCAGGGAAGCCAAAAGATTAGACACCCCTGCTCTACATAATCCTATAATTTATTTTTACCATTCACTTTTCGTTTCCTCCTCTCTGCAAGTAGAATCAGATAAGTGGAAATATTGAGTAGCGGTGGACACACTGTTAGTATCTGGTTTGAGAGATGAGTAATTATGAGAAGATGTGGAGTGTTGAAGAGCACAGCAATTCTAATACCATGCTGGCACTCAACCAGCACAGCAACGGATAGAAGTAAAACATGCTTGAAAGGAAAGAATCATATTTGGGGGCCATGTTTCCTTTAGTAAATTTTCATCTTCTTGCTGAACCTACTTCCACAGAGATAATCAGTAAAATCTCACTTACAGATTAAAAAAAAAAAAATCCAGAATCATTGAAAGTCACACAGCAGCTCCAGGACTCAAGTTTCCTGAGCTTTTTCTATTATGTTATATTTTCTCATTAATCCATGTTTTTCTCAAAGAAAGAACCATGGCAGGACAATGAAAATAAATGTAGTTTTTAAGAAACTTTTATTTTCCCACTATTCAAATTCAGAATGTTCTCTCAGGGCAATAATTGAAATCCGGAACATTCTCTCCCAGTAACAACTGAAATCCAGAATGTTCTTTCACAGAAATATATCAGAACTCAATATTAGACCTCTTAATGCAATCTTGCTCAAAATATCTTTGAGCCAGTTAGAGAAAAATTATAACAGGGAAAAAACTTATTGAGTCCTTTTACAGGACACCTGGGGACAGATCAAAATGAGCACTCACCATCAGGCACTTTAAAAGAGTTGAATGGGTGTGGTGGGAAAAATAAGACATGGCACTATGTTGTTCTCTGTCTTTCTATTTTCTCACTTTTGTACCGGTTATCTTCTCCTGTGGCAGATGTCATGAAAATGATGTTCTTTGGTCATAATTTCATGGCCCTGAGGCTGAGGTTCTGGTCTAATGAAAATCCAGTGGGTCGCTAACATCCACGTAGAAAGGATGTGGTGTGTCAACTTCAGCCACTCTGCTTTATCTCCAAGCACATCCCATTCAGCTCTCGCTCCTTCTGAAACTCCTTGGGCTTGTCTGAGTCCTGAGCTGGGTGTATGCACCTCTGTGGAGAAGGGCACTGGCTTCTTCTGCAAAGTATCCACACTGTCAATGTTGGAGGCAATGAGGAATGGACAGTTTGTCCTCCAGGTTCATTATGCCCTCACATGTTCTAGTTTGTCTTCATTCTTCTCTGCTTCAAGTCCGTCATTTCTTTCTAACAGCTGACCTGTGGCAACTTAAGATGACCACCAGGCGGAGTCAGCAGTCTTACAGAAAAGTCTTGATCAGCTGCCTCAGTTGAATAATATCTATTCCCTTCAGCAAATCCCTCATTCTATACCAATCATAGTGGTTCTGCTTCCCATATTGATCCTTGACTGATACAGGATCATGTCCAAGGAACAGGACTGCATCCTAATCAAGGAACTGATGACAAGTCTCTGGCTAAATTTAAGAAATGATATTGACCAGAGATTCTTATATGCCTTTTGTTCTCCCCTTTTGAACAAGAATGTCTTCTGTGGCTCTTTTCCAGCTGGCCCACCATTGTGTGTGGGAATAGATATTCACCTCTTTAAGTCACAGAACTTTGTATTAAGAAGAACCACACTTGAGGAACACATGAGGAACCATTTCACATGAGGATCTGATTAGTTGATGAGAACCTGGACTTTAAACCTGAGCCTGCTGATGTGAGTGAGATGAAATTCAGAGTTTTGGGAAAGTGATGAGAGGATTTTGCATGTGAAAGGACTTGATGCATTGTGGTCCAGATGCCACAATATCATAGCTGGTCTCCTAAAGTGTCTCCCCAGGAACCACATCTTCGCATATTTATGTCCTTGTGTAGTGCCCCCTTTGAGTCTTGGCTAGTTCTGTGACTCAATTTTGACTGAGTGTAGCAGAAGTGATGCTACAGCTACATGACTTCTGAGTCATGTAGCCGATTCTGCCTGGGTCTCCTGGAAAACTCGCAGTGGGGAAGACAGATGTCATGTAAGAATTTTGACTCCTCGGAAACTACAATGCTGTGAGAAAGCGCAATACCTTTCCAGCTCCTCAGAGAAAGCAAAGGTAGCAAACCACGCTCACAATAGAATGGTTCCTTGCTGGCCTATATTGCTGGGAAATACACACTAAAGCACTGTATTCAGCTGCATGGACAGTGACCTTGTCTCCCTCCTCTCTCTGTACGGTTTTTTGTATTCTTACTTTCAGACTCCCTTCACTGCAATTTATTATACACATCATTATTAAATTATCTAAAAATATTATATTCTTTATGTCATCTTACTATTAAATAACTCTTCAAAGAGCCCCATTATACATGAAGATAAAGTCTAAAATCTTTCATCGATCTTTCATCTCTATTTCCATCTGCATTTTCTGCTACCCTATAGAATGAATTTCCCCACTCCATGCCATGGTATGGGTTTGCTTACTAGGCCCTTTGAAAAGAAAATTTTCAGTCCTTCCATTAACCTATATACCCGTCCTTCAATGACCAACTTAAATCCTACCTCCTGCATGGAGTTCTCTAGTCTCTCTTTCTTCTCTGACTTTCTATCATACTTACTAGAGGAATTTTAATTATACTTCTCTATATATTTTATTCCAAAATGATTATTATCTTGAGAAAAAAAAATGCTATGTGTTATTCATCTTCATATTTATCCAAAGAAAAGTACCCATCGTATTGGCAAACTTATTTACTTTTTCTCTTTTCTATTCTTAAATAAACTAGTTTAAGAGAAAATAAATTGTTTCAAACCATATAGAAGTAATCATACTGACAGGTTTCAATGAAATTTTTAGTAAAACTATTGCTATTACTGGTGTTCCACTGGAGTGTATTTGCTATTACACTCAAGAGATGACTAAGGAGTAATTATACCTAATCTTTAAAAGCATGAAAATCTCATTTTAATTAAAAATATTATGAAATCCCTTGATGCTAGTTAATGCATTTTGACACAATAAATAACTAATAGCTATTCCACATTCCAAGATACTTTCAAATCAATTCAAATTTTATTAATCACAGCAGCATACATAACATTAAAATTTATATTACAAATATCTGTGGCGTATGCTATTTATTTATTTTTGTTAATAGTTATTGAAGTAAACAGATTCTGAAGCAACTTGCAATAACCTCATTTACCCAATTTTCCACTCAGAATTCTACTCACATTTGATATCTCTTTAATGGATTTTTTTCAAGAAGCATGACTGTTCTTCTTAATATCACTCTGGAAAAGTTCAGCTTAATTTGGCAACAACCTAGATGCTCAGAAATAGAGAAATTATTATGTAATTACATAAGTTCATCCAATTATCATGAACAAAGGAATATCACATTAAATATTTAAAATAATGTAGAAAAGTTATTTTTGTACTGTTGCATAAAAAGTTGTGTGTATATATGAACACAGATATTTTTAAAAACTATGTATGGAGAATAAAGATTACATATTAGTTTTTTGACTTCCTTAATGAGACTATGAGTATTTTAAATCTACATTTTTACATGTTCTATAATGAACATATATTCTGGATTTACTGAAAACAAATTAATATATTTAATTTTTGTAAGTTCAGAGATATCCCTCAAACCTTCTTGCTTTGTGGCTCTACCAGCCATTGATAATCTTAGCGTCAGAAACTATTCATTCAGGTCACCTAAATTACCATTGAAGAGAATGTGCTTGCTAAACATATTGATTATCTAAAGAAGTATTTTAAAAAGCTATACTATATACAATATATCATGCACTTCACTTCTTATATTTTATGATTTTTGTGAACAAGACTGGATTTCACCTCGCCATAGATTTGACAGGTTTAATTAAGGCTTTGATCATATTCCCTCTTAGCTTTTATGTTTCTAGCTGACACATCCAAATTTCTTTAATCAATGTTCATACAGAAAACCCTTGATCATTTCACTTATTTTTCTGTGGGATTCTTCCACGTCTATCTTCTCTGAGGAGTGGTGACCAAGAGAATATAGAATATTCCAGTTCTTATACAATCATAGGGTGATGTTTTCTGATTTGCTTCCAGTTTTCTTAATGAGGCACACCTTTGGTTTAGTGCCTTGGGGAGCAGATTCACATTATTCCAAAATCAATTTTTAGGTATAATTAACACCATAAGGGCATCAGTTCTGCACTTCTTTGTTTTCTTTAAACAGATATCTTACACCTACATATATATTAAAAGTTCACCTGTCATTGTTTTACATTCATAACTGAGAATTCATCAGTAAATGTATTTCCCATGAACTGAGCATCTCTTCTAGTCAAAATAGTGGTGTTAAATTCTGTTAGCGATTTTATTATTCAGATAATTTACTAACCTATATATAATTTAAAAGCATCCTTTAGAGGATGTCCCCATTACCATCTTCCAGTTAAGAAAGTGCTTATTTATGCTAACCATTTGTTTCCTGTCTTTAAGTGCTTAACCCACAATAAAAACATTTTTCCCAATGCCATGTTAACTATTATAAAAAGTTTCCTCTGACATTTTGTCTTATATGTAATAGCTTATTGTTACAGTGTGTATTAAAGTAATCCGACCATGTATTACAGATTCTAACAACTTGTTATACATCCTACTGAAAGTCATTTTTATACTTTCATACTGAAAGAACTTAAATTCAAGGGACTCTAACTGAGAGATGTTCACTAGTCCCTTAGAGTGGCTTATTAGAAACCCTTTTCCCTCATAACACAGGGCATTCTGAATCTCAGTGATTCTGGAATGAATTAAAGTATATTTGGATGAATTCCTTCTTAATCCTCTTACAGCTGCCTTTTTCTGTTTTATTTTTTCCTTTGGTTTGTTTATATATTTTCTAAATGATTAAGTATGAAAATAATCCATGAGTTACAAAAGACAAAGATGTAAGTATCCATGTGATTATAGATGAAGGAAAAAATCAGAATATATTCTTAAGTGAATATACCACAAAATTCCATCAAATCTATGATCGAAATAATTGTAACTCACCATGTGGTACATGATCATAAATAAAGATGACTTAAAATATATAAAAAAAGAAAGGAAAGATCCCAGTTCTATATTTTACTCTTTAAAATTTTAGAAGAGATGCTTGTATTTTTTAAAAAGGGAATGTTGATCCTTATAGAGCACTTTAAACAAAAATTAACCTCAGATGTATCATTAGACCTAAATTGAAAACCCAAAACTATAACATTTCTGGTAAAACATGAGAAAATCTTTTTGAACTATGATTAGATGAAGATTTCTTAGGAAACAATACAGGAGAAAACACAAAAGAAAGAATTGATTTTGGATTTCATTAAAATTTAAAACTTCAAAACATACTGTTAAGAAAATTAAAAGACAAGCCTTGGGCTGTGATAAAACACTTGTAAAACACATATCTGGAAAATGACTTGTACCCAGAATACATATGAGGATGATTATAACTCAATAATAAGAAAACAACACAACTTTTTCAAATGGGCAAAACATTTTAACAGATACTTCATCAAAGAAAAGATGACAAATAAGTACATGAAAAGATGACAATTAAGTACATAAGATGATGCTCAAATCCAATATTTATTAGGGAATTTCAAAGTAAAATCACAATTAGATATCACTGCTCTCCAGAATGGCTGAGATTTCAAAACACTTATACCATATGGTGACTTAGATGTAGGGCACTCTCGTACACTGTTAATGGAAATGCAAAATCATAGAGCCACTTTGGAGAACTGTGTGTTAGTTTCTTATAAAGCCAAATATATTTAACTTATCATGTGCTTTAGGATTCTCATTTCTAGGTATTTACTCAAAAGAAATAAAATTATATGCTTCAACAAAGACCTGTGCATAGATATTGTATTAGTCTGCTCAGACTGCTCTAACAAAATACCATTGACTGGCCAGCTTGAACAGTAGAATTTTATTTCTAACAGTTCTGGAGCCTGAGAACTTCAAGATCAAGGGACTGGCAAGGTAAGTTTCATTCTGAGGCCTCTTCCTTTGACTTGTAGTTGGCTATCTTCTCAATATGTACTCACATGGTGAAGAGAGAAAGCAAGCTATTGGGAGTCTCTTCCTATAAGGACACTAATCCCATTGTGATGGCCCCATCCACATGACCTCATCTAAACTTAATTACCTCCCTAAGGCCCCATTTCCAAAGACCATTGCTTTAGAGATTGGGGCTTCAACATATAAATTTTGGAGATATATAAACATTCAGTCCACAACAGATAATGTATAGCAACTCTGTTCAAAATAGCCAACAAATAGAAACAACTCAAATATTGTTAACTACTGAATGAACAAATTGTGGCATATCTATACAATAAAAGACTGCTTAGCAATAAAAAGAAGGAATTATTGATACATGCAAAAACATAGGTGAATCTCAAAAAAAGAAGCCAGATCCAAAAGGCAACACAGTATGTGATTATATTTACATGACATAGAAAAGTCAAAACTATATTCAGGAATTAAATTGGTAGTTGCTAGGGGACAGGTGTAGAAGAGATAAACTGACTACAAAGGAGCACAAGGAAATTTTTAGGGGTGAGGAAAATATTCAATTTTTTATTGTGGTAGCAAACAGTATACATGACTGAATACATTTATCAAAACCCATCAAACTGTACACTTTAAACTGGGAATTTTACTGTATGTAAAGTATACTTAAACAAACCTGACTTCAGTTTGGAAACAAAAAAGAGAATATGAAAAATTGAGAAGAGTAACAGGAAGCCTAGGAATAACCCCCACAGCCCTACACCACACCAGAAAGGCAGATTGGGTAGCATTAGTCCTGAGAGGGTTACTGACTCATTCAACATTCACGTGCCATTTAATCTGTAGTTGTCTGTCATATACAAATGCATGGCCCAGTCTCTCTTCTCAAGAAGCTCAGTGCCTAGTGGAGTAGAATTGCTATATCAGTGCACCCAGAATTCTACAGAAGTGTGAAGTACGATAACAAAAATAACATGCTTGTCTAACATTTCACCTTCCAAAGCCATTTCACCTTCCCATATTTTGGATGAGGAAAAATCACTGCAATTTAATATTCAGAGATGTTATGGACTGAGTTGTGTCTGCCACAAATTCATATGCTGAAGCCCTTACCTCCAATGTGATGGTATTTGGAAATGGGGCCTCTGGGAGGTAAAGTTCAGATGAGGTCATGAAGGAGAGACTGTCATGATGAAATTACTATCCTGTTAGAAGGGACACCAGATAGTTTGTTTCTTCTGTCTCTCTCTTCACCATGTGAGCACACAGCAAGAAGAAACCTCAGAATGAAAGCTACCTTGGTGGTACCTTGATCTTAAGCTTTCCAGCCTCCAGAGCTATGAGAAATAAATTTCTGTTGGTTAAGCTACCCAATCTATGCTACAAGGGCCCTCAGCTTTCAGAGTTTCAGTTAACAGTAAGGAGACTTGGAGAGAGGCACTATAATGATCAAACTCCCTGACTCAATGCCAGATCTTCTGCAACTGACACTAAACTACGCTAACAAATACATTGGAATCAGGTCACTTTCTCATTAGAATAGCAGGTTAAAATAGTAAAAATTAGAAGTCGTGAAATCCTCAACATATTTGATGCAAAGATGTCTGGAAGGGGAAAGAGAATCGGTAGTAGAGAAGGGAAGAGAGCAGCAACTTTACTATGAATACCACATAAGGCAACCTAACATTTAGGGAAGAAAACATGGGCTTTGGAGAAAAGCAGACCTAGATTCAAATCCTAGCCCTTTCTCTAACAAGCTGTGTGTGATCTTGAGCAAGTTATTTAAACTCTGAAGCTCAGCTTCCTCATCAGTAAAATAGAGATAATAAGCAATTCCTACTTCAGGGGTTGCTGTGAGCATTAAATGAGATACTATATACAAGAAATACTTTACATACAGTAGGTGTTCAACAAACGTTACAGCCTTGCCTGTATAGCCAAGGCTGAACCAAGGCTGAACTTAGAAAGCCAGCTCACTGAAGTACAGCTCAACAGCCAAATGAGCTCTATCAAATAGATATAAACTGGAATCCATTTCCCAGCAGGACCTCATTCAGATAATGCTTAAAATAAGTGAATTATCGAAGCTTAAAATCAAGACACAGTTCCTGTCATATTATGTACAAATAATAAATATTTGTAGTAAAAAGATCTACAGCTAAGTGATTTGATTTAAAAGGACTGATGCCTGATGACAGAATGAGAAGCCTCCATACCAGAAAAGGGAAGAAATGTTTTAAGTTAGGTAAGAATAGAAGAACCTTGTCAAAGTACCTCAAATATCACCACCTTATCCTCTACATTTACTCACCCTACTTATCAACTGATGCCGATGATAACATTCTGAAAAAGGAGAAAGTGGGAAAACCTAAAGACCACTGAGAGATTCTGTAGAGCAAAAACTTGTTAATTTCTGAGACAGTTGATCTACATCCAGGAACGTGAAATAACACGAAAAAATACTTGAAATAGAATTATCATTTAGAATTATTCCTAATAGAGCCTGCATATAATACACAATTCATAATGACCGAGAGTCCATTAGTCTCAACTAACAACACAAAGAAACTTCAAATACTCTTTAAACTCTGGACTTCAGAACTCCAAAGGCCAGTGTATAATACACTCTGTGAATGGTAAGCACTGACCTCTAGTGGCAAGCATGATTAATCACAGCTCTGTCCTTCAGTGACCCCAGGGAAAAGGGTAGAGGCTTCCTTAGGGAACTCGGTTCTGGATGCTGGCAGTGTCCAATGAGATCAAATTTACATCTTAAAAAAAAAAAAAAGAAAGAAAGAAAGAAAGAAAGAAAGGAAGAAAACCATGAGCACTTCTCCTAGCTCCAGATGGAAATCCTAAAGGGGTGGTTTGTTGAGTTTGATAGAATACTGTAAGAAAGTGAGAATAAAGACTCTGGCCTCTCCAATATTTAGAATTTGGATATATGACCTCCTGAGCCCACCACACATACATGAAAAGCAGTGGAGACTCAATGATCATATATATACCTCTGTTTATTCCTTCATAATATTCCACGGGGAGCTTCTGAAGATGCTAGTCAGTTAAAAACAGGGCTAGACACTCCTCTATGCAGAAAAATGATTGACTTTGGGGAAGGTACAGAAGAAACAAAAGACAGTGTCCACCCTCAAGTACATCAGAAATTAATAGAGCAGAGAGGATGCAAGTTAATTTGTTTTTCTACCTCTATAGAAGAATCAAACACTCAAGCAATGGCAAATTTAAAAATATGGGGAAGGAGACAAAAAGCAGAAGAGATACATGAAGTGACTATAAATTTGTGGGTTTTAATTTTCTTAAGAAAAAAGTAGTAGAAGTGATCTTAAAGATAAATTATGTATTCCAGTTCTATCATGTATAAAGAGAGGGATTAATGTCCCAAATCAATAAGCAGAAAACCAAAATTCAAAACCCCACATCAGACGACATGACCCACCTTTAAGAGTTAAACGTTTGTTCAATTTGGACTTTAAAAGAAATCTGGAATATAAAAAATAGGTTATTTGAAAGGAAACGTTTTTTCCTCTAGCTACACTTGGAGATAAGCTCAATGAATGAACTACACATTTGCCATTGCCTAATGCAAATGGATAAAGAATGAAGGTGGTACTGGATAATTTGTGTATGCTTTTATTTCATCTTCTATGTAAAGTTCAGTTATATACATCCAAAATGATTCCAAATATATCTCATTTAAGGTACAATATTCTTTCTTTCCTTTTTCTCTTGCATATGAATATCAGCCAAATTCAAATTACTTCTAGTAGACATTTCCCCTTCTCTTTTTCTTTCCCTCGCTAACAACATTTGATTTTCTGTTTTCACTCCAGGCAGCAAAGCCGAATAGATTGTTTAATACTATTTCCTAGAACATGTAAAAGTAAGAAAGAGGAGAATAGAAATCTGTGGAAAAATCTTTTCTTCAAGATTTCCATGTAGAGGTCTCAGATTGTTTGGATGAGTTTCAAATAAACATCTCTCTTCTTAGTGTAGTTTGATGCATATTTTTAGCGTTCAGAGGGGAACACTGATCTGCTAAAATTGTCATATTTCAGCTCCATTATAATTTGCTAATCTCTTCAGGCTACCGGACAGGCTGCACGTCTATTCAGATAGACTTTAATATAAATAATGTTTTAAACAAAGTTGATAAAAGTTTATTTTGGGGAAGAGTAAAATGGCATAGAATAGAGGGATGACTCATCCAATACTCCCCTTCTCCTTCATGGTGTAGGAATAAAATACGTTATACTATGTAATAAGCTCTGTTGTGAAACCTATATTTAGGGGCTAAATTCAGGGATTATTTATTATGATTAATAAAAGGTTACCATATAGACACAAAAGAACTTTTATGTTTAAATATATAGAAAATTGTGAATAAAACTCTCTCTATATAAAACACAGTATTGTAAATGCATAATGCAAAACTCCACTGAACGTAATTTATTCATTTTTGATGACTGATTAGGATTTTGCCATGTTTCAGTATTACTCTGTGAATATCAATTACCATTGGACATGGACTCAAATGTTGGTTTAAACAGGTATTATTAACATAATATTAGACAAATAACCATCAGACTTGATAAGTTTAACTCCCACTGGGAAGAGAGTTTTACTTGTGATTCTATCACTCAGAGTAGCACAGAATGAAGCAGAATGTTAAACTTGGCTTTGCAAGAGAGCCTAAAACCATGCAGCAACTTCTACACAAAAACTTTGTGAATGAAATGTTCATATTTTTTACTATGAGAATTTCCTTTGTTTTGACAGTCATTTCACTTCTCGAAATTTCCCCTAAGAACATTATGCTGCAAACAAATATGTATGAAGATAATCATTTCAACATGATTTAAAATGCCAAAATAATTGGATGAAGCTAAATGTTCAACATGGGGAACCGTTAAATACAATAGTGTATAGCCAAATGATGAACTCGTCTGTGCCATTACAAATTATGTTCCATGAAGTTTAAAAAACGTGAGAAAAGATTCATATCGAAACCACGATGAGATACCATCTCACACCAGTCAGAATGACTATGATTAAAAAGACAAAAAATAACAGACGTTGGCAAGGTCGCACAGAAAAGGGAATGCTTGCATATCATTGGTGGGAATGTAAATTAGCTCAACCACTGTGGAAAGCAGTTTGGAGGTTTCTCAAAGAACTTAGAACTATTATTCAACCCAGCAATCCCATTACGGGGTATGTACCTAAAAGATCAATTATTCTGCCAAAAAGACACATGCACTCGTATGTTCATCACAGCACTATTCACAATAGAAAATCATGGAGTCAACCTAGATGCCCGTCAATGGTAGACTGGAAAAAGAAAATGTGGTACATATACATCATGGAATATTAAGCAGCCATTAAAAAGAATGAAATTATGTCTTTTGTAGCCACATGGATGCAGCTGGAGGCGATAATCCTAAGTGAATTAACACAAGAACAGAAAACCAAATACCGCATGTTCTCACTTAAAAGTGGGAGCTAAACATTGAGTACACATGTATATTGATATGGTTTGGATTTGTGTTCTTGCTCAAATCTCAAGTTCAGCTGTAATCCCCAATGTTGGAGATGAGGCCTGCTGGGAGGCGATTAAATCCTAGGAGTGGTTTCTCATGAATGGTTTACCACATCCCCCTCTGTACTATCCTCATAATAGCGAGTGAGTTCTCATGATATACGGTTGCTTAAAAGTGTATAGCACCTTCACCACTCTCTCTCGCTCCTGCTCCTGCTCCAGCCATGTAAGATGTGCCTGCTTCCACTTCACCTTCCGCCATGATCATAAGTTTCCTAAGGCCTCCCCAGAAGCTAAGAAGATGCCAGCATCATGCGTCCTACACAGCCTGCAAAGCTGTGAGCCAATTAAATATTTTTTCTTCACAAATTACCCAGTCTCAGGCATTTCTTTATAACAGTGCAAGAATGGACTAATACATATATAAAGGTGAGACAATAGACCCTGGGGACTACTAGAGGGAGGAAGGAGGGAGGGACAGGGGTCAGAGTTGAAAAACTATCTCCAGGTACTATGCTCACTACCTGGGGATGGATCATTTATACACCAAACCTCAGCAACATGCAATTTACCCATGTACCAACTCTGCACACAAAGCCTCTGAGCCTAAAATAAAAGTCTTTAAAAAAAAAACTCTGACAGGCCTTGACTGATAAAATTATTTTTTCTTATTCTGAAATTTAGTACTAGAAAGTTCACTGGGCTGTATGTTATGCTATTACTCTAGCCTAAATTTTGTCAGTAATAAAAGTAATATTTTTGACTCAAAAATGTTAAGTAAAAAAATGTTTGTATGTACAAATATGAATTTAATTTTATTAAAATATGCATAAAAATTGAAAGAACAAAATAATAAGCACCATTTTAATTGAGTTGTGGATTATTGATGTTAATTTTGTCTTTAAAACGCTGTTTCTTCAAGACATTTTGAGGCAGAAAAACAAAAAATGGTATTTAATACATTTTATCTATGGTGAAGTTACTAAACTTTTGTTTTTGGTTGAAATTGCATGCATATTTCATTCCTTTACTGTTTCTTCTCTCTCAGCATGCATTTCATACCAGACTACAAGGCACACAATAAGGATAAAGCTTTAGTGTACATAATTCTTTATAGCTTTTACATTCTTTGCATTTTTTATTTGGCCTTAATAACAATCTCAAGAGGAGGAAGGATATAGGTACTTATAAGCTTCTTAAATGTTTCTGTTATGAATATAGATGTGTAAGTATATTAATGTCCATAGCAAATGTTCTTAAAATAAACATAAAGTATCAAACACTAAAAGAATCATAAGTTTAAATCCTAGTTGCTCTACTTAGACAAGTTAGATCTCAACTCCAATGTCACCTTTCCGTGGAGATCCTCCTCTGATGTGCACTGTCCCCACCCTATGCCTCAGTCAATCTTCACATTACCCGTCATCATCTTTCTAACACTTAACAGTATCTGAAATGATTTATGTATTTGTTACTTGTTTAATGCTTATATCTCCTGTCACCACCACTTGCAAGAATGCACCTCCAGGGAAAGAAGAATCTTATTCTCCTCCCATCCTTCTACTGTTTTTACCTTAACACCTAGAGCAGTGCTGGGCCTAGTGTGGGAATTTCATAAGTACGCACTGAATATGTGAATGAACGAGCAAGATCTCGCCTCCCCTGTAAAATGGAGATAATCATACCTACCTTACAGGCTTATGTCAAAGAACAGATTAGATAACATGTGAAAAACCCTCATATCTTAAATGCTGTCATTTTATTATTCCCCTGTTAACTTATTATAGCATACAGGGGTCCTGCACAAAGTTTTTTCCATGTCATGATAATGTTACCAGTATTATACCCCAAGAGCTTCCTAGGCATTTTTATTTTCTAAAATGCAAAGTCGCATTATGTGAGCTAATAAAATACCTATTAAAGAACTCTGATTAAAAGCACTGACGGTAAACAGTGACAGTAATCTGTATGGGTTCTAACTAGATAGATTATGTGACCATTGAAGAAAAGCAAAAGCCAGATCAGCTCTTCTAGATGGCTGAGGCCAGGGCTGATAATGCTCTTTAAATGCTGAGAGAAATACATCACAAGATGTCAAATAATCAACAACCATGTTTGGAAGACTTACCTATCCTCAAGGTCATGCTAGGTGATATATTCACAAGTGGAATAACTGTACAGCCTGGCTATACGTTATTTCCTTTGTTGTCTCAAAAGGATACTTGGTCTGAAAGAAAATAAAGGCCCTGTTTTGACTTTGATAATTTGTGGAACCCAAAAAGATTTATAATTTTATAAATCAAAATGTTGCCACATTTTAGAGACCCAGAGAGGCTAAAGAAATTCTTCAAAGACACACAGCTACTTAGTGGCTCAGTCATATACATCTTTTAATTCAGCTAAATTTGAATGCCATTGACGGTGCTTGAAGGCCTTTGGCTTTGTACTAACCTGCTATACTTTGAGAGCAACCCAGGAACATGCACAATGTTGAACATCCTGGGAATATAGTTCACTGAGCAGTTGTTTGGTTAGTTAGTTGAATATTTCCTCGGGCTGAACAAAGTTTCCAGCTGTCTCTGATTTACCTTAACTTGAAAATAGAGATAATAATGACCTTGGTACATTTTTAAAATCTAGAGTTCCTGAAGCTTTATCCTATGTACTAACCTAAGTACAGCACTCATATTTTTTATCGTAAATGTTCTATACAAAATAACATAATTTCTTAATCTCCTGCCTTCACAAAATCTATCTCACTGAAATGCCTTTCTTGCAAACCCATGCTGTAATGTTGGAAATCTCTTTGCTTTGGCCTAATTTTAAACTGGATGTGTATAATTTGACTTGACTTTCTCTCTGCTAAGTTATATTTGAACTCTCTCTCTCTGTTAGACTATTTTAATTCCAAATGAATCTTTTCAAAGCACCTGACATTTGTGGTATGCATGACTACATGGTTACAGACAAAATAGTAAAATATATAAAAGGCTTGTTACACATCTGGAGAAAATAAATTTTTTCAATGCAGGAAGGGACATTCTACATTACACATTAGCTTCCCATTTTGACCATTAAACACTAGTGCACTAATATTTAAAACAGTACGATAAAAGTGAACAATTCAGAATTGCTTATAATTTGATTTCTGATTGTATGGGTATAATATTATAGGTAACAGCTTTTTGTAAGAAATTTGTATGGAACTCAAACATCCATAAATCTCAGTAATACTATACAGTGCTTACTATATTGTGCAATGAAATTTGATAACTATAAAAAAGACAAACTCAATTATTACTTAGTGTTTGCATTATTACTGAATTTTCATTATTTTTAAGTAAATCCATAATATACACAATAAATGTTAGTCTTTTGCTAGTCAGACCATTTAACTAAGCCAGAATATTTTATTCTTTAACCGTTTGGTTATGCAAGAGATTACTGAAATGCAAAACTAACAAGAAATTAGTCAACTGTTTATTCCTTCATTCCTAACAAAATGGAAAGTTTTTAGTTTAATACAAGTTAATAATTATTTTTGAGTCTCTATTATGTGTTCAACATTGCTCTAGAAACAAACATTTGTCACTGAAAACAGTTCTTGAAATACCAGTTCTTGAAAACAGTTCTTGAAATACAATGTTTGGAAATACTGAGCTATTTGGCATTTGTTGGAAACTTAGAGTCAATTGTTCATATCAGTGACTATATGCTCAGGCAAAAAGTCTTAGAACTAGTATTGGAATCAACTCAGAATAAAACTTACAGTGGTGAGACCTTTACAAAAACATATTCAGTGTATTAAAAATTCTGTAGGCATTATGATTTTATGTGTACTGTGCAATATTTGCTTCTAATTATATAACAATAAAAGACAGCATTCTATTGGTAGGTCTTACTTCTGTCCTCAGTAGAAGAAAGTGAATAGCTGAATGGCCTACTGCTTTCAGTAAAGACCCTCAGACCACATCACTTGAAACTGATTTCAAAGAAGCTTCCCCTGCTCTCAGATCACACCATCTTGTTTTTTCCTGCTAGACGCTAGTCTTCCATCAATCAATTAGGGGATTTTAAAGCTACACTTAAATTTTAAAGCTACATTTCAAATTGCACTGATTTGGCAACTTGGCCCAAATTTAGCACTTCTTCACCTTGCTTTTGCATTTGTTCACTTCCTCTTAGGAGTTTTATCACATTCCTTTGCAGATGGTGACTACATCTATTTTTTTTTTTTTTTTTTTTTTTTTTTTTTTTTTTTTTTTTTGAGACGGAGTCTCACGCTGTTGCCCTGGCTGGAGTGCAGTGGCGCGATCTCGGCTCACTGCAAGCTCCGCCTCCCGGGTTCCCGCCATTCTCCTGCCTCAGCCTCCTGAGTAGCTGGGACTACAGGCGCCCGCCACCGCGCCCGGCTAATTTTTTGTATTTTTAGTAGAGACGGGGTTTCACTGTGGTCTCGATCTCCTGACCTTGTGATCCGCCCGCCTCGGCCTCCCAAAGTGCTGGGATTACAGGCTTGAGCCACCGCGCCCGGCCTGACTACATCTATTTATTCACTTATCCCATTAAAGCCTAAAACAGTGGTTTGCATATAGAAAGTACTCAACTACTTTGTGAATAACTTAATAAATTATTAAATAAAATAAAAATAAGTAATCACTAGGAATTATTTTTCTGCATAATATTATTCTATAGTTTAGTGACTTAAAAGAACGATTTATTCAGCTCATGAGTCTGCTGGTACAATTTATGCCAGACTCAACTAAGTGATCTTGGCTTGCACAAGCATCTATAGTCAACTAGCAGGCCAGGGAGATAGCCTGATTGGTTGGTCCAGGGAGATAGTTAGGACAATTCAGCTTTGCTCCACATGGTCCCTTATCCTCCATCACAACAGCCTAGTTTGTTATCATGCAGGGCAGGATTCCAAGAAAGAAGGGCAGAACTATGCAAGGTCATTGGAAGTCTAGGTTCAGAACTCAGTACAGTCACCTCCACAGCATTCTATTGGCTAAAGAAAGTCATGAGGACAGCCCAGATTCAAATTGTGGGAAAATAGACTCCACTTCATCATGACAGGAGCTTCAAAGTTTTATTACAGAATGTGTTCATACATGGAGGAGTGAAGATTTAGATACATTTTTTGCAACCAATTTTTTGAAGGAGGTTTTTATTTGTTGGTCTTTGTTTTTACTGAGAATCTCACAAAAGAAAATGTAACTAACTGTAACAAAAGGGAGGGACTTATAATATATATTATATATTATACTGGAACAAAAGGTATGAGCTACAGTTGTTCTTGCCTGAAAGAATATGATGTCCCCTTTGTCCCCTTTGTAGAGAAGTTGTTCTTTCTAAGGATCCAGCCCCAACAATAGAAAGAAAATAGATAAGCTAATTGGCTGCATTTCCTCTCTGCCTAGTATTCCCCATTCTATGACAGGTTTTATTATTGCTACCTACACAGTGCTAGAAAGAGGCAAAGGTTCAGCCACAGTCATCTGCTCATCAAGTCTCTCTGCCCTCCACTTGGAGTTGGATTTTTTACTGGGACACTGGAATGGAGTTGAAACCAACCAGCTTATCAAAAAAAAAAAAGGAAGATAACAAATATCTGCATGATGATAAAATAAGAACTTTGGCCGAATTATATTTAAAGGAGTTTAATTGAGCAATGAACGATTCACAAACCGGGGAGCCTTTCAATCCAGAGTAGGCTCAGAGACTCCAGCGCAGCCATGTGGTGGAAGAAGATTTATGGACAGAAATAGGAAAGTGATGTACAGAAAATGGAAGTGAGGTACAAAAACAGCTGGATTGGTTACAGTTTGGGGTTTGCCTTATTTGAACACAGTTTGAGCAATTGGCTACATTTGATTGGCTGAATCTCAATGATTGTCGCAAGTGTAGGCTATGGTCTGTTTACACCTCTACTTGTTCTAGTTCACAATGTACAGAAAATCCTTTAGGCCACACTTAAAACATGTAAGGAGCAGCTTTAGGCTAAACTTGATTGAACAATGGTTTGCACCTGCATACCCTTCAAGATTCATCTGAACCATGTTTACACACTTCTTGAATATTCCATGCTGCTTCCTGCAACAGGGTCTCATAGCCCATATTGCTCTCTATGCCTGGAAAGTTCTGCTTTCTACCCACTTCATCTGGTTAGCTTCCATTCTTCCTTTAAATGTTGTAGCTCAGACAATCCTTCCTTGACCCAAAACTATATGAAAGTTGTTCTGCTAGATGTTTTCTGAGAACATGCTTTCCTTTCATCATATTTATCTCCATTTGTACAATTGTGTGATTATTTAATTGAGATCTATCTCTCTCATAGACTAAAGGCTTCACGAGGGCAGGGGCAATTCTGGTTTTCCTCTCCCTTGTATTTCTGTTGCTCACATAGTGCTTACCTCATAGCGGTTGTTTGCCAAATGTGGGTTGGTTAATGAGGTAATGCATGCAGAGATAATAAGTAACTAACTGTGAGATTTTTAAGAAGGAGTAAAGTTATTTTAACATTTCTAAATTATGCACATTAAATATTAAATAAAGCCTGGGAAATCAGGTGTCTCTGTTTCCAGAGGGATGATACAGTTTAAACAGACTCTGCTATGATTTTTCCCAATGTGCTTCCAGATTGGGGCCAACAAATTGCCCAGATTGGAGAAAGACTAATTCTGTCTTGATGATCACCTATACTCAGTCTCTAGCTTCTTCATGAATCTGTGCCAGGTGTAGAGGTGGTATTTGCAATGCACACAGCTTTCCTATGAGGTCATTACTGATGGAAACCATCAACACCTCTGCCCCTGGGGGAGGGCAAGAAGTCAACCCCATTCAAATAAGCATTCCTCGGACTCCTGCTTCAGAAACACTCACCAGCTCCTACCACAGATGTTTTAGTTTGAAGGACAGGATAAAGGATGAGACTGAGGGGTGAAAATCAGAAAAACCCCAGTACAGATGCATTGGGAAGGAAACTATGGAAGAGTTTTCTTGTGTCAATAGTATCCTTGTCATCCCTCCGCTTAATTTAGTCAAGCAATAGAATACTGTTCCAAGTAGGTGCCAATTTTTCTGGGCAGATATCAAAAAGTGGTCACTTATTTCATCTCCCATAGAATAGACTTACTAGATGGTAAAATTCCTTCTTAGCATGCTAGTGCTATATTAATTTTCAAGGCTAGTTTATTCTGCAAGAATAATCATTGTGTAGTTCTAGATATTATTATTGTTGTTGCTCAATACAGACTAATTGTAAGCAAGTGGATGTATAGACCAAATGGATGTATAGATCAGATAATGCAAAATGCATGGTCAATAAGAGGAGAATTCATTATGGTAAATATGACCAAGGAACACATTTCTTTGACTATCTAGCTATCTTGATGTCTTCAGTAGGAAGTTTATGATGGACTAAGGTAGCCTGCCTAAACACGGGTTTTAATAAGTCAGTATGAAAGAAACATCTGGCTTCATTCAACAAACATTTGCTGGACACCCCTGACATACTAGGAGCCACGCTCTGCCCAGGACCTAAAATCATATAGGACATTTCCCAATCATAAGGAGTTTCGAGTCTCGCAGAGTTGTTTGTCAAGTGATGGGTGAGAGGGTGGCTAATTAGGAAAAAAGAATGACAATGAAGATGAGGTATTACTTGAAGCATAAGAACAAATCATGTTCAGCTACAAAATTCCAAGAATATGAACATAATTGGGGTGTTTATGAGAAGGAAAAGGCTCATATTACTGCAAGTGATTTTCAAGAAGCTGAAAAAGAAAAGCTGGCATTTTGGAGAATGTAGACTCAGAAACCTTCAGAGGAAGCCTTTGAAGTTTTAGTGAGTGGGGTTCTGGTTAATGTTTCCATAGCAAAGCTCAGGGAGTTGGGTAGGTTATGAAGACAGCATCAGGAGACAGACACCTCACCCACTTCTGAAGCTCAACTGCTCAGAAAGGTTATAACCCACGGAAGGTCAGAAGACACTATAGGTGTTTCTGCTGGGCCAGAAAACTGGACCCAAATAGGTAGAAAATATAATTCTTTCCAATTAATATTTTCAAATAACATAAGAGAAGCAAAATATCCTATTCTAAGGGATACAAGGTAAATGTGAATGGGAAGTGAGAAAGTGAGCATGAATGCACAAGGAAGGGAGTGCTAACTCCCATTCAAGAGAAAAGTCATACCACAGTGACAGGCCTGCTGTGCAAAAGCCCATTTAGCAAGAACAGCCCAGACCTTCCTTTCAATTTTTATCAGAAGCCAGTGGTCCTAAAGTATCACTGGCGCCTACTGAATTTTCACCAGGGACCTAACAGAAAACATCTGTTCTCTTACTTAAAAGTGTATCAATTGATTAAATCAATGTTTGCTTGCTTTCTTCTATTAGAAGCATAGCCATTTCTCTTTTTCTTCTCTCCTGACTCCTTTAGTAACTTACTTCTGCTTATGAGTTAAAATCTGGGATAAAGGTGTGTCTCCTTCTGTACCTACATAGGGAAAGTTACCACAGGTCAAGCTGAAATTATGTCACAAATTCATGGAGGTAAACAATTTGGTAATATTTTATATGTAAATTGAAAGCCTACAAAACCACATAAAATAACCTCTAGCAGCAAATACGTGTGTGTGTGCACAAAATTCTCACTGCCTTGAGAAAACCTCAGCCATAAATACAAAACTCTTCATCTTAAAATTTGGCCTTCATGTTTAAACTCATTTTATAGTTTTTGTAAAGGAGATTTGTAAAGGAGATTCCATGAATGATTTAGGCCTGGTTTTGGTTGAAGGTTTTGAACTTAAAATTGGAATCTTTGAACTTAAAATTGGAATCTTTGTTATAAAACTTCTGGGATTAGGACACACATTGTCTTATATATTTTTCTGAGTCAATAAGGGTACCCTACTCTATTGGTCAGTACCCACTAAACAACAGGATCCGTATGAAGCAGGACCTCAGAAAACAAGAATACAATAGCAGCCAACTGTAGAGCATGGATGTAGTTTTCACAGAACAAACTCTTATCCAGCATCTACCATGTGCCAAGCACTATTCTAGACCCAAGGTATACATGGAGAAGTGTCATAGTGATTGCCATAACGAGCCTCATGATCTAACAGCGAAAAGAAATAAACCTCCAGTCATAATATCCTGAGATAAATGTTGTGCTGGGGGATATATAAAGTGACCCAAGATAACAGAGGCAGGAGGGAATAACTCTGCCTTTAGAGAAAGTGGAGGGGGACTCAAGGAAGATTCCACAGAGGCAGTAAGATTTGAGCTGGGCTCAAATCAGAAGGATAAGCTCCAATGCTCATTTATTTCTCTGGTGTATTTCTAATTTCTGTAAACTTGGCAAGTTGTTTCACTGCTCTGTTTCTGAGAGTATTCATCAACTAACCAAGGGAATTAGCAGTAAGTCACATGTTTGAAAGACAAGTTGGGAAAGGGGGTGAGAGAGATGTGAAGCTGTGGTTAGGGCTGGGATGAGATGGATGAGAAAAACAGGAGTAAGGAGAAACTATGGAAGGATGGTATCCTTACAAAGGCGAAAACAAAAGAGAAATGGTTCCACATGCATTTTACCTTTCTTTCCCTTTGCCACCTTGAATTTATAGGAAGCATCAAAATCATTGAATGGGAAAATGAAATAATATAGTTATAATCCTCCTCTTCATCTCCATCAATCAATAGGGTATACAATAAATGTGATATTTTTAAAATGAGGAGAAAGTTAATAAGGCTCAGAAAATCAACATGTTATGACAGGAATAGGCCATAAATATCAGGTTAGTAAGCATACAAGAACAGCAACTAGAAGCCTCTGAAGAAATTAGGTGAATAACACTTAATCCATACAGTCACTGTGGGAATTAAACAAAATATCCATGTACAAGACAAAGAACATTGCCTGGCACCGATTTAGCATGCAGCAGATAATTATTTTTATTGTTGTCATCTGTCACCATCTAAAAATATAGCTAATGAGAAGGGAAAGGCCCTGTCCAACCTCATTGTCATCTGTAAAGGCAAACTGGAGGTGACTCGTGAAACAGGAAGAAAACAAATGTAGAAATTTTACTGGGGCTACCTCACTATTCCTAATACCCTAAAGCAGATCCTAACTGAATATGTGACTCTAAGGAGGCTCTAGGGGTTATCCACCACCCTAAGATCTTGACCTGGCAACATCTTTCGATAGATGTCATGATGAGATAATAAAGAACAAAAACAATTTAGAAAGAAATGTGCCGAGAGAAGTCCACAGAAGGGAAAAATAGGGAGAAGCAAAGTGAAGAAAAACATGTGAGACTTGTCGACTCCTCTACCTATGGCTATATGCTGGCCAACTGTTAGGAACATTGGTGCTAACAGGAATAACACATCATAGTGATTCCTGCCCAGAAATAATATAAAACACAATGCAGAGACATGCTGGCTTCATTTGCTGAAGGATCTTGGAACTAAAACAGGAGGGAAAATAGTTGTTCCCCTGCCTGGAATGTCCCCAAACTAGTCTGTGGTGAGTATACCACTGTCCTGGCAGCTATCACAGGACCTTTGATCATTTCTGCAGGGTGTGGGCTGATACTCGATATGACCACAGCTAAACATGGGGATGCACACGACAGAGGGAAAGTAAATGAAAAGGATTTTGTTTTTCACATCAGTGTCTGAGGTGAACAGGCCAGACCAAGAATGAGATAAAGTGTTATATTCTGACAAGGAAATACAGAAAGCTCAAAGCTTGGGGTGGCATCAAAGCCACGCACAGTAGGAGAGAAACTTCAGACACATAATTGATGCATGGAACTGGAAACAACCAAAAAGCTGCTCCAAGTTTCTGAAAAGCAGCCAAATCACAATATCTTGAGACATTCAGAAAGTTCCTAATGAAGCCTCATCTAAAGCAACTTCTGAAACATATGTTCTAGTAATCTGGTGATGCATTCAACCAGCACATATTAGGGGCCCACCACACACCCAACGTGCTGCTCAGTTCTGAGAGATGAGCTCCTGCCTTGTTGGAACTTATACTCAGGTGTGGGGAATGCTCAGTTCTGAGAGATGAGTTCTTGTCTTGTAGGAACTCATACTCAGGTGCGGGGGATAAGAGACACATTCCTCAGCCTTCATGGTTTGAGTCGGATTACACTGAGATGAAGTCATGTGGTAGAATGCACCACTTGGCATTCAGAAACAAAGCAGTGTAAAGGGCTATATGCACAGCTGAATGGCTCAAAGAAAACCACCTAGGAAAGGAAAATACGTGTTCTCTATGTTCTCTATGTTAAATAGCCATTAGGCTGTCCTCTGTTTCAAAATATTGAAACACTGCAGAAAATTGCTGGATAAATAAAGAATTTGTAAAAGGAATTTACAACCATCCCCACTGCTGGAAATATAGGACTCTGGTTCTGGGTTGAGACAGTTATATAAATTATTTTCTTCTCACTGACTTTCAGGTTCACTAAGAAATGGTGCACTAACAGCACTAAGAACAATCTTCAGGAGAAATAATCCTTCCTAACAGAACCTGTAAACATGTTACCTAGATATGTACATTTGTCAGAAACTTGGGTAGAGGTTATTCTACCTCTTCTTCAAATTTAATTCTTGGATCTGATTCTCTGTTCCATTTATCTTAAAGAAAAAAAAGAAAAACCATGTGATTATGAAGGCAAAGATTTGATGAACAATAGAAATGAGATAAAAACTATTTCTTCAGAAAGTAAAAATGCCAAGAAATGATTTTTATTCCTGTGTATTTGTACAAGCTAAACAAAGGTCCAGATGAGGAGAAAGTGTCTCTAGAAAGATTGGCAATGGAATGTACTGATGTATTCTGAGAAAAATAACAGGGGAATACAGGCTGATCAAAGTTCAGATCCCAGCACAGGCAAAAAGTGTGGGAAGGGAGGAAATAAAGAGGCCTATCGATACTTCTAAGACAAATAATTTTATTTTAAAAATCTAGTCAAAATACCTTGATGCAGGCAGGAAAACAACCTTTGAGAATTATATAAATAACAAAGATTTGAAATTGGAAAAAAAAATTTTATAGCACACAGACTCCCTAAAATATAATTATGTATTGTTTAACAATGGGGATACATTCTGAGAAATGTGTCATTAGGCAATTTTGTCAATGTGTGAACATCGTAGAGTGTACTTACATAATCCTAGGCTATGTGGTATAGCCTACTGCCCCTAGGCTACAAGCCTGTATAGCATGTTACTGAACTGAATACTGCAGGCATCTGTAACACAGTAGTAAGTACTTGTGTATCTACACCAGAAAAGGTACAGTAAAAACACAGTATTATAATCTTACAGGATCCCTGTCATGTATGCAATCCATTGTTGACCGAGACATCATTATGTGGTATATAACTGCATTTATAAGTTCCATATACATATGGTCTGTATTCAAGCTGAAAATATTACGTAAATTGTTTCTCTATATGAAATAGAAGGAAAAAAAAGTCTGAAACCCTTATGATAGAGTAAAAACAAATTTTTAAATGAGGTCAACTTTTTTTGCCCCCATCAGCACCCAGCATATCATCAGAATTTATATTCTTTATACTAAAATTTCTGGGAAACGATAGAATGCCACAAACCAGGATATTATATTTCTTATTTGTTTTTTGGAATATGGAAATATACATGCACGTATGTGCACATGTGTGTGTGCACACTTGCACAACCAATTGGTAATGGGCACACAGATGGTGTGGGGATGCAAGATTCTAAGCTGGATGTTTGTGGGTTTGGAGTTTGGGAAATAGCCTAAGAGATTAGGGTGGAGGTAGAAAGTTCCTCAAGGATCTTTATTCGTTATTGGAATCCCAAAATTCCATGAGCCTTAAAAATCATCTAGTGCAGTTATTCTAAAATCATGCTCTAAGGAAACCCAGGATGTCAAGAATATGCCTCAGTGATCTACAAACAAGTAAATGTCTGTCATACAAACAAACAAACAATAAAACCCTGTAAACTACCTAAAAATGTATTCATCACTTTTAACTATTTTTATATTTTAATGTTCAAAATTATCCATTTAGTCCAACTGTCTCATTTGACAGGTCAAGAAACTTAGAACAATCAAATAACCTACTCAAAGTCTCAAACTAGTTAGTGTATAGTTAGGATCATGTCTTAGTCTGAGTTCTTCTCAAAGCAAATCTCAAGACAGACTTGGGTTCAGGTAGCTTCTTTAAGAAGTGACCCTCAGAAATCTGAGTGAGAAAACAGGGAAAGTGAGATAAGGAAGAAAAAATATAATAAAGATACATGAATGAATGGACTACTAGTGTGGCAGCTAGGGCTCAGTCTTGCTGGGGAGCTTCCAAGAAACCTTGTGGAGTAGGCCTCTGAATTATCCCACTCAGGAACTGGACGACTGTGTTTCCATCCACTATGTCCCATTCCTCATGTATAGAGGGTTGCCCTTGGGGACCTTAACTCCCCTGCACTTCTGAGCCACAGAGTAAGCACCCAAGGCTCTAGTGAAAGCCTCAGGTGAGTAGTGGAGAACCACCCTACTTGAGGTGAGAATCAGCATGCAGGAAACTGTTCATCACAGCTGCAGGTAAGCTCAGGTGGGCCCAGGTGCAATGGAGCAAGGTATCCACAGCATCCACAGCACTTGAACCCAGGGCGTCTTACTCCCAAGCCTGGTTTCACTGATGTAACACTAAAGAAATGTGTTTATACTGAAAAGCATTCTTCTATTCTTCATCAGGCACCTGCCTTCATGATGAGCTAGTTTCAAACACACAGCAACCTAAGCCACCACTACTTTTCAGGATGCCACAGAATAAGAGCCATTTCACATGTACCATATACAGATAAATTTACTCTATTTCAACTTCAGTCAGTTGAATGCTTCCCTAAAAGAGGGATCTAGGATTTCATCAAATGAAAGTGAACTAGATGATAACAGGGATCCAGCCAGGATTTTTCTTCCAAAGGAATATTGTTCTACGAGAAAGCCAAGGCAAAGGCATTCTGAGAGATTCCTAAGGAGTACACAGAGCTGAAAAGCTGATGTGAGTTGTGAATGAGTTTAGCCCATGAGTTGGACCTAAGGATGTAATAGAGAACATGCTGGTAAGCCACAATTATTAGGGATGAAAAAGTAAAGTAGAAGGCAGGGTGATCAGCTGAGAAGACTCCTAGTGATGAGAATGACACAGACAGCTGTCATTTCCTTTTCTCACTTTATTTAAGATACTGATTATTTTACCATGGTTGATGATGATGCCTAAATATAAGCACACAGACATTTTCCAGTCCCTGACCCACTAACAATTTTATATCTTCCCCTGCAGGATTTTGGAATACTTTTGATAATTAAAAGAAATCTTGGAAATGTATTCTATTTTCCACAGTGAATGGTTTAAAATAACATTTGGGTTTAAGTGAGCATAACTTTTTATTAATAGTACTCTGCTGACACTTAGATATTGTAGAGGAATGAGATTCATAAGATCCTCTTCTTCAGTAATCTAAATCATTTTAGGTTGTGCAAGATTCTTGTATTCTTAATAAATGTATATTTATGGTACTGTTATCCCCATATATAAATTTATTTTTGAATATCTGGACTCACCTGCACACCCACTGATAGAGTTTGGCTGTGTCCCCACCCAAATCTCAACTTGAATTGTAGCTCCCAGAATTCCCATGTGTTGTGGGAGGGATCCAGGGGAGGGTCGCTAACTTAGTTAAGTGCTTTTCTTATAGAACCCCTTCTTACTGAACAATTGAATCATGGAGGCCAGTCTTTCCTGTGCAATGCTCATAATGGTGAATAAGTCTCATGAGATCTGATGGGTTTATCAGGGCTTTCCACTTTTGCTTCTTCCTCATTTTTCTCTTGCCACCACTATGTAAGAGGCATCTTTTTCCTCTCACCATGATTCTGAGGCCTCTCCAGCCATGTGGAACTGTAAGTCCAATTAAACCTCTTTTCTTTCCCAGTTTCAGGTATGTCTTTATCAGCAGTGTGAAAATGGACTGATACACCCACATAGCAAAAACTATCACAGAAGCTACAATGAGGAGAAATATTTACTCAATGCCAGGCAATGTACCATGAACTCTATGTATTTCCTGAATTCAAATAACTCATTGATATTATTTCCAACTCATTGAAACACATTGATCAGCAGCTTAAATATTAGAAGGCACAATGATAGACTCTGTAATAGATACAAAAATGGATCAGGAATAATCCATGTCCTCAAGGAAGCTATAGCCTAGTAGAACCAAAAATCACTTTAATATCAGATATAGTATGTTTTGTCATTAAAGCGTTGTAAGTAAATGGCATAGGAGTTCAACTATAAAACTTTGGTGATATGAAATGAGACCCTAATCCTGTGGTGGAGAGTGGTAAAGACAAAAAAAAAATCACATAAAGCCTTGGAAAACTTGCACCTACATTCAAAATTCTCTGCAGCTGTGAACTGATAAATTTGATTTGTTATCTGGAAGACTGCTTAAGTCCTGGCACTATGTGGCTTTACACCCTTGACTTTCTGTTTACCCCTCTAGTTCTATATCTTTCTTGTCTTTAGATTTCAAAAAACAAAAATATTAAGGTCTGAAGAACAGACTTGAGATAGGTCCAATTCCTTTTAGGTTCACAAATTATCTCTTGTCTTCCTTAGCATAAGTCATGGAGAGCCCTTATCTAAGTTTGCCTCTTATCTAAAGAGGCACACACTCTGCACCAATAGACTGTATTCAGGAGCAGAGGTAGATAAAAATTATCTGTTTTGTTAAAGTACTACATGCCTAGAGTAATATTTATTTTGCATTCTTCTCCTATGAAAATTTTTCCTAAAGAAATACTCCAAATAGTTCAAATGAAAGGGATTTCAAAAATGCCAATTAATCAAACTGAAAGTTTCTTAAACTTTCTGGTGGAAAACAACTAAACAATATACACCTTTGAAAATGCTTTTCATAATGGGAAAGGAAATAAAACATGATAAGAATTAACATACAGTATACTAAGTATTTTTCATACATCACTTTTTCCAATCCCTATAGAAACCTTGTGAAATAGTTACTCTTATAAATACCATTGCACAAAAAGAGAAACTGAGGCTTCGAAAAAATAAGTCATTGGCGAATATTATGGGAAGTTGGGATTTGAGCCTGGATCTTGCTGATTCTAAGTTTGTAAACTTAACTACTGCTAACAGTTTCAGAATTCATTCATGTGTTCTCGTTAGTAAGCTAGAAATAAGATCTGTGGTAATAGATACATATGCACAATATTAATTTGTATCTCAATGAACATGATTATTCGATCAAAACATGATGCCACCTTAATCATAAACCATGTTTTGTTGGTTTAATTAACATTCATGTGGAGTAATTGATCCTGAAAATTACTTTAGTAAGGCTTTATAGTAAATGTTTTTCTATAATTCCTATAGAGAGAAGGGGAAATCAGTGACAGAAAATATGTAACCTGAAATATTTTGGGGCTAATAGCACTATTTTTCCCATATAAATGCCAATGACTTCATGTTTATACTAAGAGTGCAAATAATCAGAAAATCCAGCGACCCACCATGATTCATTTCTTAACCTGCAAGCACTTTGCCAATGTGCACCTAAAAGTTCTCCACAATGTGAATAAGAACATCTTGCAGTTATACCTTGTATAGATATCACGTATACAGAAACTGCTACTCAAATATTATCAAAATACTGTCTTTGTCCTTTGATCACACACACCCCACCCAGCATACCCACAACTAAACAGAATACTTCATTAGAGGAGACACATGAGTTCTGTTCAAAATCTCAGCAAAAGCTGGTCAACTAATTTTTAGAAAATTCACTATGAAATCAAAAAGACTTATCCAAAGAGCTGAGATGTTACACCCATTCCATTACGGCACAATGTTACGTCATGAACATGGGCTGATAAATCACTGGTGAGTTAAATGGCAACGCTTCATTCAGGAGGCTGTTCTGCTTTACACATCTGAAAACTACTTAGCAAGTGTCTGCATCTAGTAACTACAGAAGCTACAGTCTTCTGAAAGACGAAGGTCTTTACACAGTTTAATGCTCGGTGTTCTTGGCACAACAATGCAGTGTAGTTCAGAAGGTATTTTGGCAACTCTTAATCTGAGCAAGAATATGGCTTTTGAAAAATAAGATTTTAAGAAAGTTTGTCATTTTAGGTCTAAATCTGAATATAATATGACTCTGAACTCTTACATTTAGAACAAACAAAACCTTAAAATTACTAATTGGTTAAAAATGGTTTTATGGAGAAATTAATCTGTAACAAAAAGTTGGCACTGAGTGTGAAGGCTCCACCTTTTTTAAAGCAAAGTGTACAAGATTCAAAGGGACAGGACCAAGAACAAGGGGCTCAGACATTTACAACAGCAAGCATTTTCTCTTCCTCTTCTTCACGGGAGGTGGGCAGAGGACTGCTTGAATCTCTTCGTCTAACACTGTTGAGGCCTCACTGTGTGAACGCCGAGCACTCCAGGTATTTTACAGCACCAGTCTCCTTAGCTATAGCTAGACCCTGCAGATAGGTGATGGGAGTCAGCTTCTTCTTCAGTTTCTCGATCGTGTCTTTATCATCCCTAAGTTCAAGTTTAGTTCCCACTAGGATGATGGGAGTGTTGGGACGGTGGTGCCGCACCTCAGGATACCACTTTGCACGGACATTTTCAAATGATGCAGGACTCACAAGGGAAAAGCAAATTAAGAACACATCTGTTTGAGGATAGGATAGGCGGCATGATCTGTCATAATCTTCTTGAGCAGCTGTATCCCATAAGCCCAGATTCACTGGTTTTCTATCTACCATAACATTGGCAGAATAATTGTCAAAGACAGTAGGGATATATTCTCCAGGAAATGCATTGGTTGTGTAACTGATCAGTAGGCAAGTTTCACCTACAGCTCCGTCTCCCACCACCACACCCCTGATGGCCTGCATCTGAGCCACTCGCTCAGCCGCAGGGGCAGCAGCAGGGCTCTGAGACCAGAAGCAGTGGGTACAAGGAATAAAAGTGTCAAAGGTAAAAACTCTAAAACATTAATTTCTATCAAATGCAGTGGATGATGAAAGAAAGGTTGGTATTATCAGGAAGTGTTTTCTTAAGCTTTTCCTTTTTCTTACACCAGAAGTGTTTTCTCCCCAAATTGGGCATTTAATTCATCTTTAAACTGGTTGTTCTCTTAGTCTCTAACTTAGTAAGTGCTTTTCTTATAGAACCTCCTCTTACTGAGCAATATGCCTTCTTGTATTATAAAATATTTCTCATAATGCATTAGAAGGTTTTTTTTGTAGATTAGTAAAAGTGCTTTCCATGTTACTTTATTCAAAGCTATGAAGTGCTTTCCTTAGTTTTCTAGTAACTAGGTGTAAAAATCATGTGTTGCAGTTTTATGGTTTTTAAAATATGTTAGATATTTCTTAAACTATGAACCTTCCTAACATCACTGACTTGTCAGATTACCCACACTGTCACTTGACCAATACTGACCCTCTTTACCTCACCCATGTGGACACATGCCTCCTGTAGTTACTTAGTCTAATAATGTTCCTTTGGGTCTGTGAGGTTCTGTAAACTGTGCTGGTGTTGACGATCTTCTGTACAACTTAACT
The DNA here is from genome assembly GCF_043159975.1 of Macaca nemestrina. NCBI lineage: Eukaryota > Metazoa > Chordata > Mammalia > Primates > Cercopithecidae > Macaca > Macaca nemestrina. Next base: position 81,880,292 of record NC_092127.1, on the reverse strand, counting down.
CACTGGCAAGAATACAACGTTGGACCTTTCAACCACTAGAAAAAAAATTTTTAAATTGACAGTTGCAGAATTGTGGAGTGTTTTTACATTGATCTTTTGCTAATGCAATTAGCAGTATGTTTTGCATGTATGACTAATAAATCCTTGAATCATTAAAAAAAAACTGCTACTCAAATATTTTGAGCTGCTTTGTGAAGAAATGTCCAACTTAAGGTAGAATGTTAATATCAAAAAATACTTAAAAAGTAGAAGAGTTATTGATTACAAAAAAAATACAGTAAATTCCTTCAAAGAAAGAGTATTGAAGCACAATGTTCAACCCTTAACAAATATGCTTTTTAAATTTAAGTTCAGGAGGGGGTGTGTGTGTGTGCGCGCGCACAAGTGCCTGTGCACACACTTTCTTATTTCATTTAAGTGTGATATTCAAAACATTTAGTAACTGGCAGGGCACAGATACCAACCAAGTTAAATAGAGCCCCCTCTTGTAACAGGGGCTCTAGAGGGCCTTGCTTTGCTAGATGTTAGCAATTTAATGGTGGAATGAAGAACAGAGAAGAGCTGGGGGTCCTATGGAGGATGTCTGAGCTGGTTGAGCTGGAATGGTTGGGTCAGCAAGGAGCTACTCAAGGAGTTGGAGCAGCAGCTCTTTATAATTACTGAAATATTTTCACCACCAGTAGGGCAACAGTGGTGTGTACCAACCAGACATTATCAGCTGAGGCTACTGAAAAATAACATAATATACACAAACTAATATGGATACTAGAAAACAGCATTTTAAGCATATTTTATATTGGGAACTTTGATCAAACAGATACCAACAAATTAAAGCGTATTATTACGATGATGCAATTCTAACTTCATATTTGCCCATTTTTCTACCTGCCACCAGCTTACCCTCTCCATACACAAACTAACGGGCCTTCTCAGATATATTTAGGACAGTTGACTAAGGACATCAAGAGCTGAGAATCAAAATTTGAACTCAAGGCCTCCCAACTTGTGGTGAAAGCAGCAAATCCCAGAAACATGGATATATTTTCTGATGCTGATATATCTCTATTAATTATCCAGGATTCCCCATCCACTCCATCTCTGTCCTGTAACACTATAAAGGAGCAGTGAGTCTATTTTCTTCTCCTTCTACCTCGTTTGCCTAACAGTACATCCCACAAAAGCACAGATTTCTTATGGTTTTCCCCAAGTGCTGTAGACTTAGAGAAAAGGCATATATGGCCACCTTCTCACACCTTCACTCACCAATCACTGGTCATATATGTCCCTGAGTGCAGATGGAGCCTAAGGAGAAGGAAGGATGCTTAGTTGCACAAATGTGCATCTGAAAAAACTGTAAACCATGAAACTATTCATCCCCAGGTAATGTTTACAGAAAGCATAACCCTTCCCTTTCAGTTTGCTATTATATTGCTCAGGAAATGGAATAAATAGCTCATTTTCTATCTCATGTTTTCACTTTCTTATTTGTGTCCTGGGGATTTGAGTTGTTTTCCTACCATTAGAGGTACCTGTTTCTAATTTTAATAATTTCAGATTCTATGATTGATATATATAGCAAAAGAATAAATGGAGAAGATTCAAAAGTGTCTCAAACAATCACGTCAGACTCCTACCAATGGCCGTGTTGTCAATTGTTAGAATCAGCGACTGTTCTCAGGTTTCTCGGCTTTTTTGGAGATCGCGAAACATTGATGATTAACAGCTGTGTTGATCACAATTGCTAGTATACATTAGCATTTCCACAGAACTTCCATAAAATGAGTTAACAGCTTGTATGCTACAGACCTATTATACACTACAAGAACAAAGCACATATTTATGCATATGCACGTGTGTGCGTGCAGGCGTGTGTGTGTGTGCACACACACATGTATGCACACACACACACGCACAAAAACCATTTGGGTGCAGAGGGGCAGAACTGTAAACACTGCTGAAGAATTTATTGGTTACAGGTCAAAGGAGGTCTGAGAAACCCAACCCAAACAAAATGTAATCATATGGATCACATCCTCCTTCAAAATATTAAAACATTAGGATTCTCTTTACTTGTTCCTACATGTTGGTTCTCTGATACCTTATCATGACCCAGTAAAATACCACAATAAGGAAGCAGTCAGGGAAAACAAGAAGGTGATGGAAACTGCAGAAAGGCTTTGTAGAATTAAAAACATTAGGAGTCATGGTAGTAGGGCATGAATCTTCCTGGAATTAACAATCCTGTCTACCATAAAGGTAATCTTTTACTGTTGCTCATAAAATGAGGACAACAATGCCTCCAAGATTATAACTGCCCAAGTCTGCAGTGAGCACAACATGCAAACGCTATCTTTGGGGTCCCTGAATGCTTAGACACATGAAGATCTTCACTGACAGCCACTGAGCTGCTTTTGGTTTTGTTTTCTAAATTCACCACCATTTATGGACAGAACACATTACTGACATATTGTCAAAGTGACCAAAGCAGACGAAAAACAGCAACAGTGGTTGTTTCGAGGAGTCGTGAGGCTGGGACAGTTGTCTGCTGGGAAGACAGATGAGTGGCCACAGGCTGCAGCACTGGATGTGAAGCTAGTCTGCACAGTGCTCAGAGCCAACAGCACCGATGCTGCCGCTTGCCCTTCACTCCCCAGATTAAACCGTAGCCTCATTGCAACGATGTCTGAATCTGCCCTTCCCATCTCCTCTGCCAAGTAATTCTATGCTGAGATTACCTGCTGTGTCTACCTCATTACCAGTTATTACAAATCTGTGTACCTATTACCATTTCTCCTGCTGCTTACTAGCTAAATTACCGTGCACATGGAATAGATAACTTTGTACTCTGCTGAGCATGCTGACAGTCCTCTAGAAGTGAAATTCTGTTTACAAGAGTTCACCAGAGATTTAATCTGATTCACTTCAGGTCATATTTGCATCTAGAGATGTTTGCTTTCCCTATTCCGGGTTCACATTCCGAGCTCATTACTGAGCCCTCAGCACCGCTGGTCAGGAGTAGGACAGTCCCCACTGTGAAGGGGCTCCTCTGGATGAAAGGGAAGTTACATTCCAATAGTCATCTCTCTTTCCAGGTTACCTGTTTCCTGATATCCACTCAATAGGCCAAATAAACATGACTGAAGTAAGTAAACCTTAAACCAGAGGTAACTTCAAAAACAGGTGAGAAATAAAGCATTTATTTGTTCTGTGTTAGTGAATGTATATCTGATCAGCCCCAGAGCGTGGGCTGTGAGAGATGGGTATGGAAGTAGCAGTGCAATTTACTGCATTAAACAGACTGCATTAAACAGACTGCTTTCCAAACTCTGCAATGGACAATTTAGTCTAAACCACCATGCAAAGTGCAGATAATAAAAACAGGAAACCTGTGACCTCCAGTGGAACTAATCTTTGTGAAATAGTCAGCCTTATGAAACCATAAAAAGCAAAGCCACTTTACCATATTATTTATTCCATGCTAGCATCTTCTGGATTTAAAAAAAAAAAAAAAAGAGTGAAGAGGGAAAGGGAGAAACAAGCATGTTATAGCTATTTAGGTCAAAATTTTAAACATTTTTGTTTAAATGTGTGTGTGCTCCTTGCAAAGCTTCACTCAGAAGCCTTACTATCTTTGGGTTCTCCTCGCCATTTAACTATAACATCACAAATATTGTTTGTCTATTAGGCCATTTTTTGCACATATTATATAAAAAGTTAGGTTTTAATGTTTAAAATAATTTTTGGTATTTCTTACACTGGGTAATATCCTTAAAATCAAGAATTATAACCAATATTCTCAATGAGAGTAGAAAATAATTTTGACCAGAAAAGTGGTCATTTGCAGTCATGGATAGAGTGGATAGAGTACGCTAAGTCTAATATACGTCCACATTTGTTTTACTACTAGTGTCAGGATTTTTCCAGGATAGTTCTTTTCTCAAATATTTCTTATTCAAGTCTAAACAATAATGTGATCTTATACAATGTAAGCATCACAAAGACAAGAATGCTCTATCCCCATTAGAGTACATGGCACAAATCTAATGTATAGTAAATTTGAGGAAATGATAGAAATGTAACTCAAAATGAAATCTAATACAGCATATTCTTTCACTTCTTCTCAGGCCTCAAAATAAATCTTTCACTGCTAAAGGGTTAAACCAGGACTGTGTTATTCCCAGTCACTAATTAAAACCAAGTGGCAGAAACAGTACAGTGGTTTCACCCATTTATTATGAACCCACTTAAAATTCAATTAAATGGAAACAGGAAAATACTGTGGTAGAGACCACAGGTTCTCAGTGTGACCTTTTCAACTCACCTGGCTTTCATTGTAATATTATTAGGCCTAACTCTGGGCAAAAACACATTAATTGAATATGACTTATTCTAAGACTCGGTCAACTTAAGCACTGAATACTCAATTTCTCTAGTATTGGTTTGATTCTTTTTCCTTTTCTGGATCATGGGTATAAGAGGAAATTAAGAAATATCTGATTGCAAACATTGGTGATTTACCCCAGTGAAGGATTAGGACAATTCAAACTGCAAATTTGGCCTTTGATTTCAGTGCGGAAATGATACAGGCAGCAACATTCAAGCTTATCACAGGGCCCTTTCATCTCCAGCATTTGTCTTGCTATTTGTCAGATTTTTTGCACTCTCAATATCTGTCTACAACAACACTTTCTAAAACCAGGCTGGCCTTGTGGACTGAATTTTTCAGAGCTTTCACAGAAGTCCCTTCCCTATGAACTCCCAAGCAAAAACCTTAGGGAGACTGAAAATGTAACTTGGACCTTACCTGAATGACATTATCTTACTTTTTTTCTCACTCCCTAAAAGCAATCTGCAGGAATTTAGGCACCATTGTCTAGGAGTGCTGGCCCTTCTACCCCTCTACAGGCAGTCATGCCAAGTGACCTCCCTGAATCAACGTAAGGAATGACCTAAACACTGGCTTTGTGCAGCCCTACAATTTCATGGGCAGCAAGGTGGCGGAAATGAGTCATGTAGCAATTGAATGGGCAGATAATTTTTTAAACCATCTGTTGTGTGTATGTCTAGCGGATCATCACTGTCTTGGACCTCGCAGTTTTATACAGATGGTATTCTCCACAGACAGAAAGGGTCTAAAATGAGTCAGTGCAAAGATCAGTATTCATACGAGAGATAATAGATAATTGCCTGTCTCACCATGTTTTAAAAATCAATTATCTTGTAATCTAACACCTTGAGCATGCAGTTTGGGGGTTTCCAGTTGTTAATTTGGACTTGCTTCTATGTGACTCTTATCTCATGCCACATCAAGTTTAAGGAGAAAAATAAGGAGACTGTTGTTTAAGACTTCAATTTTGTTAACAATGTTCACTAAGATTATTCATTGTCTTTGCAGTAAGAGTTTAACTTTTATTTTTTTTTTGTTCATTCAATAAGTGATGTTTTCAGTAGTTTAACAAATATATACCCCACATTCTTAGCCCTGCTAAGAAAAAAGATATGCACTCATCACAGAAAAATGTACTGCAAATGAGACCCAGAACTGGTTTCTTCTTCAAGGTGCCAGGATATCTGACTTCCCAACTTTCATCATGAACTTGGCTCTCTCAGATAAAATGAAGATAAAATACATTTATCAAAGAACCCGGGTACAGAAAAGGCTTTACTGAAGTAGGAGTGAAAATTGATGAGTAAAAGCTTACTACAGAGAGACATCCCAGACTTCAAAAGAGTGTGTCTTCTGGGAGAAAAAAAAATAAATAGGCATATTTTAGGGGATAAATCCCTAATTCCACAGCATTTTCAGAAAAGGATACAGGGACGTACCAGAAGCCATAATAGTCCAGTACTGTATCCCTATTTCTTCTTGAGAGAAAGCTGTATACGTTCAGAAGAATACAAAAACTTAGAATAGCAGTGTATGTTTGTAGAATAATAGAATTAAGAATGAGAAAAAAATAAAAATATTGAAACCATCAATAATGACTTTTGGATGAAGGTAGGTTTTGAGCCAGATTCAAAAGGTTCCTAAGCGCATCAGTTAGCAGTGTGGAGTGGGCAGAGAGAGAAACAGACCAGGAGATGCTTTCCACAGACATCTGGGCTTCTCCCTCTTCACATCCATCACACTTTATCGAAGTTGTTAAAAATCTGGCTACCTGGAAAACCATAAACTCTATGAGGGCAGATACAATGACAATGTTACTTGCTCTGATAGTACTCGCTGAACACTTTAATGTTTGCTGACTAAATAGGGGTACAGATATTTACTTTGCTATAAAAATCCTCAGCACACTGAGCATGTAACATTATTTCATGGTTGGCTATCTGCTCTCTTTGCCATATTTAAGTTGCCTCCTCCACCATCACCAAACCAATCCCTGGCTCTGAGTCTCTAAGTCTCTAATTCTAAATGATTTGGCCCCTAGATCTGAGGCTGAAACATCTTACCCAGTGATTACTGATTACCTTTATCTACTAAACTACTCAGCTTAGCACTTAAAATATTTCATTCATTATTCCTTCCTTACCTAAAGCACCCACATATTTCTCTTTCTAAAATAATCCTTATGCTCTCATTTTATTCCTGCTTATTAAATAAAAATTTGGTGAATGATGATGATAGCCAGGGACATTTCTAAGCACTTTATAGATACTATCATGTTTAATCCTCACAACAGTGCTATGGAGCAGGTGGTGGTATTATCTTCAGGTTAAGATGAGGAAACCGAGATAGAGAAGGCTTAAATAATATGTCCAGTCAAGCTGCTAGGAAGAAGTGGGCACCACTTGAATTGGAACCCAAGCATCCTGGCTCCAAAGATCATGCTTTTCAATACTATGGTATACCTTTCTCCAAGGCACCTTAATGAGTGTTGACTACATTTGAGGTCATCATGAAAGAGCCCTTTCATCTCTAGTATTTGCTTTTGCTATTTGTCAACCTTTTATGCTCCCTTGATATCTGTCTAGAAGAAGACTTTCCAACACAGGCTGTCCCAGAATATGGATTGAATTTTCCAGAGCTTTGATTGTGGTCCATTCTTAATGAGCTCCCAAGCAACTACCTTAGGGAGAATGAAAATATAACTTGGACCTTACCTGAATGACATCATTTGACTTATTTCTCACTCCCCGAAAGCAATCTGTCAGGAATTTAGAAAATTGTGCCAATTGCCAAGAAGGATGCTAAGATTGGATGGAAATAGACCTTGAATTTAAGATGCTTACTACGTGGAGAAAAGACTTGAATATAATGAGCAAAACACACTGAAGAAGTTGATGGATAACTTTTAACATAAGAAGGATCAGAACCAAGACTATCTCCTAGAATCCTTGCAGAGCCTTTCCCACTCACATGAAAAATAGGGACTGAAATTTGTCAAAAGGATTGTGATCTACGTACTGGGTGAACTGCCCAACCCCTAAACTTCCTTCAAGGCCACTTAAAGACTTTCTCTTCTGAAAAGTCACCACTTACCAATCCTATACACAGTATAGTCTGTCTCTTATTCTGAATTTCCTGAGTATTCATAGCTTGAGACTGACCCACCCAATTACAAACATAATCAAATATTAGCTTAGAATTATATTTTAGATGGTTAAAGCATATGTTCTATCATCCTGAGAAAAATCTTAAACACTACAGAAACAACTACCATAAAACTATCTGAAAGTTCCTGAAATTCTCACTACAGTGCAGAGCAGACATAGGTATTCAATAAATAATAAATGACTGAATAAAAATAAATGAATAAAGGAGCATTTCTGCTTTGATTTTTATATAATGATATGGAGCTTAAGAGGAAAGTGAGAGAGAGAACTTAGAATAGAAGGCATGTTGACCTCTGATTTTATTAAAATGTTTCATCAGATAGAAGATGTGGTTTTTCCAAAATAAAGACCAGGAGCACAGGAAAACTGCACTGTGTCTTGGCAAGAGAAAAAAATAAATAACACCCTCGCAACCCAACACATAATGCCCCTACATGCTCAGGTATTTGGAGGTAATTGTCAATTTACTGGCACACAGTGCAAGTCCTTTCTGGAAATGATTACACTCAAAGATCCACTTTTAGTCCAAGGTGTTACAAAATGAGAGGGAGGCCATCCAATTCTTACTTTCCCTTTGTGATGAACTGTTAAAAAGTGATAGAAGAGGATAAAAGATGAGATGGGAAGGGAAAGAGACAGAAGAGTAGGCTTTAGGAGACCAAATAAAAAGTTCAAAGTGGCAAGCACTGCAATGTAACACTTCATCATTCTCAATTTTACTCCTGGGTGTCTATCTGGAGTGTTGTCATTACCTATGAGAGGCCAGCTCCAAAAAGTTCAGTGTGTTCCTGTAAAGTCTTTGGACCTAGACTCAAGTTCAAGAATGCACAAATGATGTCTCCAAGCTTATGATATGCTTGCAAAGTTCTTCTGACCTATCCTGATGAAAATATCAACTGACGTTGAAAGTTTAGCAGGTCTCAGTGAGCAGGTCTGGGGAGTTAAGAAGAAAAACACCATAGTGCAAACGAATGTGGAGTATGCAAAGGGCAGAAGCTGATGGCTTATGAAATGAACATTCTTTGAGGTGGCTCTTTCTAAAAAGAATTCCACGACATTCCTATCCACTGGTTGCCATTATCCACTTAATTATGAAGAGTCACCATAAAAATTTAAATATTTTGTGGAGAATGAGCGCCTCTCCAACTGTGAATGCTACCAAAGGTAGAGCCATTAGTTCAGCAAGTAAGCCAAACTTACTCACTCTGAGACTTCATTATTATTCGTACTGCTGCAAGACTCATCCCCTAGAACTTTCCACTTTCTGCTGGGTTTATTTGCCTCACTTTATCCTTCAAAATTCCCAGGAACATTTGTGTCGCATGAATTCCCAGTTTACAGATTATCTTTCCCTTGACCTGGCACCTAAACCGCAGGCTTCTATATTTAATCAGCTATTGAACATTAATTTTGTTTTTTATTTGAGATCTTAAACATAAGACGACCAAAATGTAAATCTTGATTTCAATTCAGCCTTGGCAACCCATTTCTTCTCCACTGTCTGTCTCAGTAAATGGCAGAAACACTCACCAAATTGATAAAGGTTAAAACCTATGAGCCATTTTAAATTTCTCTTGCTCTTACTTCTTGCATTCCATCTGCCGGTTCTGCTGACTATACCTGTTAATACTGTATATCCTAACTTTTCCTTCTTTTCTCTATCCACACTACTACAGTCTTAGTCCAGCCACTGTTGTCTCTCACTTGTATTATGAAAAAAACTTATTAACTCATCTTTCAGCTAATATCACGTTGTAAAGCCAATCAGACTTATTAGCTTGGTGGCCAAAATAAAACCAAAGTAAATTATTATATTTACTTATAAAATAATTGTATATATAATAATGCAACCAGCCTCCAGGTATAGGAAACAATGATTATGTAAAGGCAACTGTAATACTCCATATTTTATTAAATTTTACAATGATTTCATTATCCAAGTGAGACTTTAACATGTTACTGGTTAACACTGAATGTGTATCACGCCAACTCCCAAGTAACCACCATGACCTACCACCTAAGCAACTGCAAATAGCTTCCTAACCGGTCTCCAAATTTCTGCTTTTGCTCCACTGAACTCCATTATCCACAAAGCTATTAGAGTGACGTTTTTAAGAAGCAGATCAGTATTTATGAGTCTTGCATTTAAAATCCAGTGTAGCAGATATCTCCGTATTCTCTCTGTTTTCTTTAAAATAATGATCTCCTCCAGCAAGTTTTAAGGGTACATGACTGCCTCTTTTGTTCTAAGAAGATAAAGCCACATGACTAAGTTCGGGCTATGGATATGAGCAGAACTTGTGTGTGTGCAACTTCCAAGTGATCTCTAAAAGCAAAGTCACTAATTCCAAACTCCCTTTTTCCTCCTTTCTATGAGGTGAAAATACAGATATGATGGTGATGAACCAGAAGAGATCTTGCCTGTCTTATTCTCATTGGAAAAATAATGACACTTAGTAGTCACTCAATTATTTTTTAAGTGAATAAAAGATGGAGGAACAGTGTAAGATAACCTACACATCCTCTTGGTACAGAGAGCTATTAGATGTCTGATAGTAAACAACATAGGACGTCTACTACGAAGGATTCTGCAAAAATTATGAAAAAGAGAAAAGGCAATATATTCCAACTTAATAACAAAATGTCAGAACTCACCTTCTAGTAATTATTAAATACATAAAAATCAATAGCCAGAAACTTTAAGTCAACGACCCATGCCTAGATGTGACACAAAAGTATCATCTTGTGTCCAAGATCAAGAATAAAGGACAATTGAATCAAGGATGCTTAGTCAAATGAGAATCCATATTTATAACTCAACAAAATCAACAAGAGAGGAAAGATAAAAATAATTTAACGTATTTGCAGAGCATTAATGAGCTCGAGTACATTAAGAGTATTTTATTTTGTCTTAATCTTTTCAGGGAATGAATTGTTTTACCTAGTTGCACTGTTAGAAGATGGTCAGAATTCAGGCAAAGGTGGGCCCAAAAGTTAAAATGATGTCATCAGGGGTCTATTGTTTTCAGTTTTATTATATTTTTATTTTGCACTAAATTTAGAATTATAGAAAATGTTTCAAGACTTGTAAAAGAGTCCCTGTATATCCCTCATGAAGCTTCCCCTTTTGTTAACATTTTACAAAAACATGGGACAATTGTCAAAACTGAGAAATTAACACTGATATAATTATATTAACTGAACTAGAAACTTTATTCTAATTTCACCAGTTTGTTCACTAATGTTCTTTTTTTTTTTTTTCATTTCAGGGTTCCACCAGGATCCTACCTTGTATTTTGTTGTAATACCCCTCAGGCTCCTCTGATCCGTCACAGCTCCTCAATTTTTCTATCTTTCTTGATATAGACACTTTGAAGATTACTGATCAGTTATTTTGTAGAATGTCTCTTGGTTTGGTTTTCTCTGGTTTTTGTGTCAACATTAGAAGGAAGTTCTGCATTGCTGGCAATAATATCACAGAAATGATGTCATTTCTTTCTCAAGGAATCTTATCAAGGGATTAATGGTACATATACATCTCATTACACTTGACTAATGTGGTATATGCTGGCTTTCTCCACTGTAAATTTACTATATTTCCCTATGTAGATAAAACTTTAGAGGAGAACATTTAAGACTATGCAAATTATTTTTCTCCCCCAAACTTCTGCCCACTAATTTTAGTGAGATAGATAATTTTAAGTAGAAAAAGTCCTGTTTTAGTAGTGCTACATGAAAAATCCTAATCTTAAGTTTCTTGAAAAAATGTTTCAAGAAATTCATAGGCATACTAAAATATCATTTAAAAATTATAGCAGTGTTTAACTACTGCATTTGCTTTAAAAGCTTTCTACTAAGGGTCCTTATACTTTTCACGGTCATGGAGCCTCTTGAGAATCTGGTGAAAGACAAGAGTTCTTTCTTTCTAGAAAAATGCAAATTGCATATGTTGAGAATTTGGGGGCTTCATAAACCACCAAAGCTCATCCTTAGATTCCTGAAGTGTCTCCAGGCAAAGCACCCCTTTATTAATACCAAAGAGTAGCTGTAAATCAACTTGCTTTTCACAGGTCCATCTATATGCCCGTCATTGATGATGTTCTTTCCATAGTTTTTTACAGAAAGAAGGAAGGAAGGAAGGAAGGAAGGAAGGAAGGAAGGAAGGAAGGAAGGAAGGAAGGAAGGAAGGAAGGAAGGGAGGGAGGGAGGGAGGGAGGGAGGGAGGGAGGGAGGGAGGGAGGGAGGGAGGGAGGGAGGGAAGGGGAAGGAGGAAGAGAAGGAAGGTAGAAGGAGGGAAAGAGAAGGAAAAACTCATATTATCCCATGTCTCCATTATTTCTCTTACCCAGAACAGAAAAAGCTATTGTACCAAAGTTGGCCAATTCCACTTATTTTTTTTTCCTAGGCTGCTTTTCAAATTGGATCTTGAGTGTATTAAAAACTACTCATTTTGCGCCATTCAGCTTTCTTTCCATACAGCTAATTCCCATAGTGAGCACGTTGTTCCCCAAAAGCCTTCAGGTTTGTTTTAAATCTATGTTCACAGAACTTGTGCATAAGAATGAGAAGTGTATTCTTCTAATTAAAAAATAGAAAATAACTAGGATATTTTTGACAACCACTTTTAAAAATAACTTCTTAACCAGGATCCTAAGGTCTCTGTGACCACTTCCCACATATTTTATTAAAAGCCTAAAAACAGAAAGAATTGCTAGTATTTGAGGGTTTTTTAAAATTTCTCTGAAACAGTTTATCTTCTAAAGCAATTGACCCCATCTCATGAAATTTTTGCAGGAAATATGTACTCTGTTTAGTTAGTGTTGTGAAATTTCTATTTTTGCAATATGTTGGGATGCTGAGTGTTAGTCAAAGGGATTTTATTTGGAAATTAAAAGCAAATTTCATAGGCTACTTGCTTTACAGCTGAAGAATCTGGGTCAGTCAGTCAGAAAAACATGGTTTCCCCCACCCCTCCCATGGCTTTGAGGTCAGCTCTATGGCTTTCCTAGAAGGATTCTGCCCCTACCACCTACCAGAGTTCTGGGTGTTTGTTACAACTATGTCTTTATCCTAAGGGGTCTTGGGCTTAACCATTGTTCTAGAAAATCTTGAGGCAAGTCTACTACTTTAATCTTTTAAACAGTATAATTCGGAAAGACTCTTTTAAGCAAATCTAATTCAAAGGAGTCCATCTGCTAAGCCCAAAATATGAGTTTTTCATAAAATGCAGATGCAATAACAGACTCAAAGCATAAGAGACTTTTATACAATCCATTAAGCAATAGTCAACTCCTTCCTTTTGTAAAAAGAGAAACGAAATGTATCATCTTCTAACCAATACAATAAGTCCTACTAGTTTAAGCTTTGATGTTGCCATATGAAGCATTCTTTCTCTATTATATTCAAAATCATGGAGAACATTCTGATAATAAGACCTATCTTTATGACCTCCTTTGATTTCCTGTGTTAATACTAAGGAAATAATGAAGGAAACTTTTGAAGTTTAAGTTCCCCATTAATCCATGGGACATTTTAATTCATTGAATTTCTTTATAAGAAACACAAAAACAAATCTTCTCCAAGAAATATAGCAAAACAGTGTCCTCGAAAGCAAAATCTAACATGTGATTTAGTGATAGGAGTTTGGACATACACAGCTAGATAATGTAGTATCTATTTCTCTACTCAGTAATTATGCTAACTATTCTATTAATTTAAATTACATGATATTTATGGGCACATGAACTATACCTACCTTTAGCCACTTGCTTTCTGAGTTGGTTTTTCAGTGTCCTAAGGAAATTATTACGCTTGAGAAAAAATAAGAAAATAAAATCTAGGCTCCAATATCACCCCCATTTCAAAGTCACGTAGATTTGTTTTGACTCACACTTAGCATCTTACTTTTCAAATTAAACAACTATTTCTTTTCATCATGAGACATGAAAATTTTAAAAATTAGAAAAGTTTCAAATAATAGATGAAAGCACATGTGATTCCCAGCAATAGCAGTAAGGACAGAGCATCTGTTGTAATTCTGTACTGAAGACTACAATTCTGAGATGGTTTAGCAGCAACAGATTTTTTGTTTTGGGGGGTTTTTACTTTTGTCTTTAAAATGATATCAGAGAGCATATCACATGCCTGAGTTTAGAGCTGGGTTTTAGGAGATTCTGCTCTCAAAGCAGAACAAAAGAAAAAACTATTAAATTACAATGAACTTTTGACTCTGTGGTCTAGTTTATTGGGATTGGAAAGAGAATTTAAAATGGTGTGTCTCTTAAGAAGTCCATTGCAATTCACTAGGAATTTTCTAAACATGCATCTCCCACCTATATGCTATATAAAAGAAAAATATTAGAGGTTCTAGAGGGGCCAAATTGTCACCATCATTTTAATTTAATCAGGGTGTGATACAGAGAGTACAAAGAGAGTACTTAAAGAGGAGTTAAGAGATTCCACTACTGATTAATTAACTGTTTTAGCCATGAAAACAGATTTTAGTCTTTAGATCTCTCTATCCTAGTCTACAAAATAAAGGAGTTAGAGTAGGTTATTCTTAGGGACTTTCTAATTTATAGTTGTTTGAATTCTGTCACTGTTTCTAAGGCAAGTATAAGAAGTTTAAAGAGAACTCTTCTTTTTGTGATCTCATGATAAAGCCTTAAAGTGTACTAACTGGCTACTTATCAACACAATTATTCATTCCAATGCCTCCTGCCATATTTTATTCATATCTCCCATGGAGATATTTATAACCCATCCCATATTCACACAAAGTAAAGGGAAAATTTTATCAGGCTCTATACTTAATAGCTTAGCACAGAAAAACAGCAGTTGCCTCTCCCAGAGACCTTAGAAAAAGTGTGACTACACTGAAAAGTCAGCAGACCTTGGTATGTGTGTCAACTTTTCCCTTCACCCTGGCAAGCTTTACAAGCAGAACTTGTTTACAGATAGACGACTCTGTAGAAGTGACTGCTGTAACCAATTAATACCAGACAATAGAAAATATTAAATGAGCTTGCATAATATAGATAGCATTTTGCCAGACCCTATGAAGAGATTCCAAACAAATACTATAAGATCTACTTGTTTCCTTCAAAGAGCTCATTGTGTGTTTAGAGGAACTGGAACTTGAAGAATGAGAAGGGAAAGTCACTTTTCTTCTTCCAGTCCTAGTGCTGTCTCAGATATACAACCATCTACTTAATTCATTCAACTAATAGTATACTTGGACAGTACAGACATATTTTAACATTGTAATAATTTAAACTCTCACACTAGTCCAAGAATAAATAGATTAATGAAACTAAATACATAGCCTGATTTAGTGTTTGAAAACTGATAAAAGAGAAACACCACAAACCATTGTGGCAAATATGATTTGCACATTCAATGGAGTTAAGAGAACTAGATAGCCATTGAGAGGAATATCAATGTGAGGTCAATGTAGGTCTTTATCATATATTGAAATAACCTGTATGTGGATTAAAAGGTTAATTCTAAAAATCTTACATGACAAACATAAAATGTTGCTGAATGTAAGTTGACTTCTGCATAGGGATGGAGAGTCATGATGCTTATAAACATTGGAATTAATGGTATTGTTTTAATTGTTAATACATAAAAATTTAAATTTTATGTGTATGATGAAAAATTAGAAGGCAGACTATCAATTAGTAGAAATATTCACTAAAAGAAATGACAGTTAAAATATCATTCCCTTATAAAGGCCCAAAGAAATTGTCGCCAATAAATATCAAAATCCTCATAATAAATTGACAAAGAGCCATAAGTAGACAATGGACAGAAAAACATGATACTGTTAGAACTATCAGATTAGCAAGGTTTTTTTTTTGTTGTTTTGTTTTTTTTTTTTTCTGTGATACCATTCAACGTTAGAAGTAATGTGAAAGAACCAGCCAACTCTTAAGTCTATTGTTTGGAATTTCAAAAAAAGTATAATTTTTTTTTTTTTTTTTAAGTTTGAGAAGGAATCTCACTCTGTAGCCCAAGCTGGAGTGCAGTAGCAAAATCTTGGCTCACTGCATACTCTGCCTCCCGGGCTCAAGCTGTTCTCGTGCCTCAGCCTCCAGAGTAGCTGGGGACTACAGGCATGTGCCACCATGTATTTGGTATTTTAATGCCGGTTAATTTTTTATATTTAGTGGAGACAGGGTTTCACTCTGTTGCCCAGGGTGGTCTCTAACTCTGGAGCAGAGGCGATCCGCCTGCCTCGGCCTCCCAGAGTGCTGGGATTATAGGCATAGGCCACCGCGCCCAGCCAGAGTATAAAATTTCTAAAAAGATACATGGCAATATTTCAAGGGCCCCAAAAATTCTCATACAATTTGACCTCTTGAAATCCAGCCTAAAGAAATAAACTGATATGTGAACAAAGTTTTAGGCACACAGATGTTACATACAGTGATATTTTTAATGGCAAATAAATGATTGAGTTAAGTGAAAGGAAATATTTTGAAAACCAAATAATAAATAAAGTATTAAATTAATTATAATTTATCTTATTACTATTTTGGTAATATAGAAAAACTTCATTATAATGTTAGCTGAAAAACTAACATAGAGATTGTATAGGTAATGAACTTACCTATATTTTGTTATGATGTTTTATAAAACATAAGATAATTCCAGAAAAGAAAAACCCTAAAGCACTGACAGAGTCTGTCTTTGGTTGGTGGGACTATGAACATGCTTTGTACATTTTCTGGTTTTTTTTTGTTTTCACTTTTTATATATTCAATTAGTATGTAGTATTTTGAAATAAAAAATTAAGTTATAAACTATTTTAAGGAATAAAACATCAAAAGTACTGAAATTAGATTTATATGAATAAAGTCTATAGGAAAAGTCTACTTTTTCCAAACTGCTAGTTAAGTAAAATTATCTATGATAGTGCCTATTAATACCAAAGGTAGCATTTGAACAAACTTTATTCCATGGTAAGTTACTATAATGGCCACTGTAATTCCAGCTAACTGACATAGCCTTCTCCAGGAAAAAAGCTTAAAGAAGTATTGCCAGTTGGCTAAGCACAAACTTTGAGGCCAAACTCCTTATGTTAAGATCCTAGCCCCATTATCTGATAAGTCCCTCAACCTCAGTTTCCTCATGTGTAAAGTGGAGAAAATAATAGTGCTCACAACACTGAATTCTTATGAGAATTCAATGAGTTAATATGGTTCATGTGCTTAAAACAAAGGCTGAAACACAACACTCAACAAATATTAGCTGTCAATATGCTTATTATCAGTGAAGCTTCCTCACCACACTAGTTTGAGTTCATTAGATATCTCAAAATGTATATCTCAAAAGGATATAATATAATCAGCATGCATATGTAAAATTCTGTTTTTTCCATTGCTATGATAGCTGAGCACTTCTAATGTAGATTACAAAAATTACCCTCATTAACACTTTGAAAGAAAAGTACAAATGGAGACCCACATATCATATGTCTACATGCTTTAAAAGCTAAAGAATCATGAAATTAACAAAAATTCTATGCTCCTCATTTGACAAATATACTTCATGGTGACCTAGAAGGCCAAGTTCAAATGTAAACTTCTCACAGTCCTTAGAATTCAGCATCTATGAATGGCTGAATGGGGACAACCCTGCCACTGCTACCACCAACACCAACACACATGTGCATGGCATAGATAAATTTTATGAAGGATGGAAATAGTTGAAAAAAATCAGTCAGAAATACTGGAGTTGAAAAATGCAATTGATATACTGAAGAACACATCAGAGCCTTTTGATAGAATTGATAAAACACAAGAAAGAATTAGTGAGCTTGAAGACAGGCTACTTGGAAATACAAAGTCAGAAGAGACACAAGAAAAAAGAATAAAAAGCAATGAAGCACACCTACAAAATCTGGAAAATACCTCAAAAACCCAAATCTAAGAGTTATGATCTTACAGAGGAGGTGGAGCAAGAGATAGGGGTAGAAAGTTTATTCAAAAGCAAAAGAGAGAATTTCCTAAACCTAAAGAAAGATATCAACATTCAAGTACAAGAAGGATATAGAATACCAAGCAGATTTAACCAAAAGATAACTATATCAAGGCATTTAATAATAAAGGTCAAGGATAAAGAAAATATCCTAAAAGCAGGAAGAGAAAAAAAATGACATACAATAGCGTTCCAATATGTCTGGCAGCAGACTTTTCAGTGGAAATCTTACAGGCAAGGAGAGAGTGGCATGGCATACTTAAATTGCTGAAGGAAAAAAACTTTTAGCTAGAATAGTATATCTGATGAAAATATCCTTAAAACATGAAGGAGAAATAATAAATTCTGTAAACAAACAAAAGCTGAGGGATTTCATCAATGCCAGACCTGTCCTACAAGAAATGCTAAAGGGAATGCTTCAATCAGAAAGAAAAGGATGTTAATGAGCAACAAGAAATCACCTGAAGGTACAAAACTCACTGTTAATAGTAAGTACACAGAAGCCAGACGCAGTGGCTCATGACTGTAATCCCAGCACTTTGGGAGGCTGAGGTGGGCAGATCACCTGAGGTCAGGGGTTCAAGACCAGCCTGACCAAAATGGTGAAACCCCCGTCTCTACTCAAATACAAAAAAATTAACCAGGCATAGTGGTGGGCACCTGTAATCTCAGCTGCTTAGGGGCTAAGGCAGGAGAATTGCTTGAAACCAGGAGGTGGAGGTTGTAGTGAACCGAGACTGTGCCACTGCACTCCAGCCTGGGCAGCAAGAGTGAGACTCTGTCTCAAAAAAAAAAAAAAAAAAGTAAGTACACAGAAAAACACATAATATTATAACACTATAGCTGTAGTGTGCAAATCACTCGTAAGTAGAAAGAGCCAATCAAAAATAATAACTATAATTACCTTTCAAGGCATACATGGTACAATAAGACAAAAAAAGAAATGTTAAAAAGTGGGGGCAAAGTTAAAGTATGAGTTTTTTAGGTTTTTTTTTTTTTTTTGCTTTTTTGTTTATACAAATGGTATTAAGTTGTTATTAGAATAAAATAACAGGTTATAAGACAGTACTTGCAAGCCTCATGGTAATCTCAAATCAAAAAGTTACAATGAATACAGAAAAAAAATCAACACCAAGAAATTAAATTATATTACCAGAGAAAATCACTTCCACTAGAAGATAGCAAGGAAGGAAATAAGGAAGCTAAGACCACAAAACAACTGGAAAACAAATAGCAAAATGGCAGGAGTAAGTCCTTACCTATCAATAATTACATTGTATATAAATGGACTAAACACTCCAACCAAAAGACATAGAGTGGTTGAATGAATTAAACAACAAGACCAAATTGGCTGGGCGTGGTGGCTCATGCCTGTAATCCCAGCACTTTGGGAAGTGGAGGCAGGGAGATCATGAGGTCAGGAGATTGAGACCATCCTGACTAACATGGTGAAACCCCATCTCTACTAAAAAAGTACAAAAAATTAGCTGGGCATGGTGGTGGGTGCCTGTATTCCCAGCTACTCGGGAGGGTGAGGCAGGAGAATGGAGTGCACCTGGTAGGCAGATCTTGCAGTGAGCCGAGATCATGCCACTGCACTCTAGCCTGGGCAACAGAGTGAGTCATTGTCTCAAGTAAAAAAAATAAAAAAAAACAAAAACAAATAAAAAAAACCCCACAAGACCCAATCATCTGTTGTCTACAAGAAACACATTTCACTTACAGACACACATAGTCTGAAGATAAAAAGATGGAAAAAGACATTCCATGCCAATGGAAACCAAAAAAGAGAATGAATAACTATGATTATATCAGACAAAATAAATTTCAAGACAAAAACTATGAAAAGAGACAAAGAAGGTAAGTATATAATGATAAAGGGGTCAGTTCAACAAGAGGATATAACAATTGTAAATACATATGCACCCAACATTGGAGCACACAGGTGTATATATATATATATATATACACACACACACACACACACACACACACATATATATATACATACACACACACATATATATATATAGCAGGTATTTTATATATATATATAAAGCAAGTATTATTAATGCTAAAGAGAGACGTAGACCCCAATATAATAATAGCTAGAGACTTCAACACTATACTGTGAACATTGGACAGATCTGCCAGACAGAACATCAATGAAGAAACATCAGACTTAATCTTCACTATAAAATAAATAGGCCTAAGAGATATTTACAGAACATTTCATCCAACAGCTGCAAAATACACATTCTGTTCCTCAGCAAGTGGATCATTCTTAAGGATAGACCATATGTT
Source organism: Macaca nemestrina (assembly GCF_043159975.1). Classification (NCBI taxonomy): domain Eukaryota; kingdom Metazoa; phylum Chordata; class Mammalia; order Primates; family Cercopithecidae; genus Macaca; species Macaca nemestrina. The sequence continues at coordinate 81,860,450 of NC_092127.1, read as the reverse complement.
AGATCACAAAACAAGTCTTAAACATTCAAAAAACTGAAAGAATACCAAAGATCTTTGACCACAGTGGAATAAAACTAGAAATCAATAACAAGAAGAATTCTGGAAACTATCCAAATACATGGAAATTAAACAATATGTTCCTGAATGACCAATGGTTCAATGAAGAAATTAAGAAGAAAATTTTAAAATTTCTGGAAATAAATGATAATGAATATACATACTAAAACATATGGGATATAGTGAAAGCAGCTAAGTTTATAGCTATAGGTGCCCACATCTAAAAACAAGAAAATCTTCAAATAAAAAAGCTAATGATACATCTCAAGAAACTAGAAAAGCAAGAGCAAATAAAATTCAAAATCAGTAGAAGAAAAGAAATAATAAAGATTAGAGCAGAAGTAAATGATTTTGAAATGAAGAAAACAATACAGAAGATTAAACAAAAAGCTGGTTTTTGAAAATACAAAACTGACACACCTTTAACAAGGAAAAAAAGTGAGAAAACCCAAATAAATAAAATCAAAAATGAAAAAAGAGACATTAAAACCTGATACTGCAGAAATTCCAAGGATCCTTGGTGGCTACTGTGAGCAACTATATGCCAATAAATTGTAAAATTCTATAAGAAATAGATAAACTCCTAGACACATAAAGCATACCAATATTGAACCGTGAAGAAATTCAAAACCTGAACAGACTAGTAACAAGAAATGAGATCAAAGCCATGATAAAATGTCTGCAAGCAAGAAAAGCCCAGGATCCGATAGCTTCACTGCTGAATTCTCCCAAACATTTAAAGAAGAACGAATACCAATATTACTCAAACTATTCTGAAAAATAGAGAAGGAGGGAATACTTCTAATCTCATTCTCCTAATTTAGATTATCATAATACCAAAACCAAGCAAAGTCACATAAAAAAGCACACTATAGGCCAGTATCACTGATGAATACTAATGCAAAAACCCTCAATAAAATATTAGCAAACTGAATCCAACAACACACTAAAAAGATCATTCATCATGACTAAGTAGAATTTATGCCCAGGATTCAATGATGGTTCAACATACATGAATCAACTAATGTGATACCTCATATCAATAGAAAGAAGGACAAAAACTACATGACCATTTCAACTGATGATGACAAAAGCATTTGATAAAATTCAACATTCCTTCCTGATAAAATCTCTCAAAAGATTACGTCTAGAAGGAGCATACTTCAACACAATAAAAGCCACATACAATAGAACCATACCTAGTATACTGAATGGGGAAAAACTGAAAACCTTTCCTCTAGGATCAAGAATATGACAAAGATGCTCACTTTCACCACTGTTATAAAGGGCACCCAAATTGGAAATAACATGTCAAATTATCCTTGTTTGCAGATAATATGAGCTTATATTTGGATAAACCTAAGACCCAACCAAAAAACTATGAGAACTGATAAATTCAGTAAAGTTGCAGAATAAAAAATCAACATATAAAAATCAGTAGCATTTCTATATGCCAACAGCAAACAATCTGAAAAATGAATTAAAAAGTAATCTCATTTACAACATTGACAAATAAAATTAAATATCTAGGAGTTAACCAGAGAAGTGAAAGAAGTCTATACTAAATGCTATAAAACGTTGATGCAGGAACTGAAAGAAGACACACACAAAAATGGAAGTATATTCCATTTTCATGAATTGGAAGAATCAATACTGTTAAAATATCTATACTACTGAGATGAAATGCAATTCCTATCAAAATATCAATGACATTCTTCACAGAAATAGAAAAAATATCCTAAAATGTATACAGAATGCAAAAGACTCAAAATAGCCAAATAAATAAAAATAGCAAAATAAATAAAACTGGAGGAATCACATTACCTGACTTTAAATTATGCTACAGAACTATAGTAACCAAAACAGCATGATACTGGCATAAAAATAAATCCATGCAGCTTTAGTGAACTCATATTTCAAAAAGGTGCCAAGAACGTACACTGGGGAAAGGAGAGCCTCTTCAATAAATGATGCTGGGAGAACTGGATATCCACATGCAAAGCAATGAAACTAGGCTCCGCTCTCTTGCCATATAAAATTACAAAATCAAAATCAATGAAAGACTTAAATCTAAGACTTAAAACTATGAAAATACTACAAGAAAACATTAGGGAAACTCTCCAAGACACTGGACTGAGCAAAGATTTCTTAAGCAATACCCACAAGCCAGGTAACAAAAGCAAAATGAACAAATGGTACCACATCAAGTTAAAAATCTTTCTGCACAGTAAAGGAAACAATCAGTGAAGTGAAGAGACAATGCACAGAATGGGAGAAAACATTTTCAAACTACTGATCTGACAAAGGATTAAACAGAATATGTAAGGAGCTCAAATAACTCTACAGGAAAAAATCTAAAAACCCAATTTACAAATGGGCAAAAGATCTCAATAGACATTTTTCAAAACAAAGATGAAAACCCCATCGTCTCAGCCAAAAATCTCCTTAAGCTGATAAGCAACTTCAGCAAAGTCTCAGGGTACAAAATCAATGTGCAAAAATCACAAGCATTCCTATACACAAATAACAGACAAACAGAGAGCCAAATCATGAGTGAACTCCCATTCACAATTGCTTCAAAGAGAATGAAATACCTAGGAATCCAACTTACAAGGGATGTGAAGGACCTCTTCAAGGAGAACTACAAACCACTGCTCAAGGAAATAAAAGAGGACACAAACAAATGGAAGAACATTCCATGCTCATGGATAGGAAGAATCAATATCGTGAAAATGGCCATACTGCCCAAGGTAATTTATAGATTCAATGACATCCCCATCAAGCTATGAATGACTTTCTTCACAGAACTGGAAAAAAATACCTTAAAGTTCATATGGAACCAAAAAAGAGCCTGCATTGCCAAGACAACCCAAAGCCAAAAAAAAATCTGGAGGCATCACGCTACCTGACTTCAAACTATACTATAAGGCTACAGTAACCAAAACAGCATGGTACTGGTACCAAAACAGAGACATAGACCAATGGAACAGAACAGAGCCCTCAGAAATAATACCACACATCTACAACCATCTGATCTTTGACAAACCTGACAAAAACAAGAAATGGGGAAAGGATTCCCTATTTAATAAATGGTGCTGGGAAAACTGGCTAGCCCATATGTAGAAAGTTGAAACTGGATCCCTTCCTTATACCTTATACAAAAATTAATTCAAGATGGATTAGAGACTTAAATATTAGACCTAAAACCATAAAAACCCTAGAAGAAAACCTAGGTAGTACCATTCAGGACATAGGCATGGGCGAGGACTTTATGTCTAAAACACCAAAAGCAATGGCAACAAAAGCCAAAATTGACAAATGGGATCTAATTAAACTAAAGAGCTTCTGCACAGCAAAAGAAACTACCATCAGAGTGAACAGGCAACCTCCAGAATGGGAGAAAATTTTTGCAATCTACTCATCTGACTAAGGGTTAATATCCAGAATCTACAAAGAACTCAAACAAATTTACAAGAAAAAAACAACCCCATCAAAAAGTGAGCAAAGGATATGAACAGACGCTTCTCAAAAGAAGACATTTATGCAGCCAACAGACACGTGAAAAAGTGCTCATCATCACTGGTCATCAGAGAAATGCAAATCAAAACCACAATGAGATACCATTTCACATCAGTTAGAATGGCGATCAATGAAAAGTCAGGAAACAACAGGTGCTGGAGAGGATGTGGAGAAATAAGAACACTTTTACACTGTTGTTGGGACTGTAAACTAGTTCAACCATTGTGGAAAACAGTGTGGTGATTCCTCAACGATCTAGAGCTAGAAATACCATTTGACCCAGCCATCCCATTACTGCATATATACCCAAAGGATCATAAATCACGCTTCTATAAAGACACATGCACATGTATATTTATTGTGGCACTATTCACAATAGCAAAGACTTGGAACTAACCCAAATGTCCATCAATGATAGACTGGATTAAGAAAATGTGGCACATATACACCATGGAATACTACGTAGCCATAAAAAAGGATGAGTTCATGCCCTTTGTAGGGACATGGACAAAGCTGGAAACCATCATTCTCAGCAAACTATCACAAGGACAGACAACCAAACACCGCATGTTCTCACTCATAGGTGGGAATTGAACAATGAGAACACTTGGACACAGGAAGGGGAACATGACACACTGGTGCCTGTTGTGGGGTGGGGGGAGGGGGAGGGATAGCATTAGGAGATATACCTAATATAAATGATGAGTTAATGGGTGCAGCACACCAACATGGCACATGTATACATATGTAACAAATCTGCACGTTGTGCACATGTACCCTAGAACTTAAAGTATAATAAAAAAAAATTTTTTTAAAGACATACAAATGGCAAATAGGCATATGTAAAGATGCTCAACATCATTGATCATCAGAGAAATGCAAATCAAAACTACAATGAGATATCATCTCACTCCAGTTAAAATGACTTGCATCCAAAAGTCATGCAATAACAGGAGTTGGTAACGATGGGGAGAAAAAGGAACCCTTGCACACTGCCAGTGGGAATGTAATTAATACAACCACTTTGGAGAACAGATTGGCGGTTCCTGAAAAAAACTAAAAATAGAGCTACCATATGATCCAGCCATCCCACTCCTAGATATATACTCAAAAAAAAAAAAAACCCACAAAAACTGGAATTCAGTATATTAAAGAGAGACAGCTGCACTCCCATGTTTAGTTTATTGCAGCATTGTTCACAGTAACCAAGATTTGGAAGCAACATAAGTGTCCATCAATATGGATATAGAAAACATTATGCATATACAAAATGGGTTGCTATTCAGCTATAAAAAAATAATGATATCCTATACTTTGCAACAGTATGGATGGAACTGGGAGTCATTATGTTAAGTGAAACAAGCCAGGCATATAGAGACAAACTTTGCGTGTTCTCAATTACTTGTGGGAGCCCAAAATTGACATAATTGAACTCACGGAGACAGAGAGTAGAAGGATGGTTACTAAAGGTTGGGAAGGGTTGTGGGAAGAAGTTGAAATGGTTAATGGGTACCAAAAACAATAGTCAAAAAGAATAAGCCCTAATACTTGATAGCTCAACAGGGTGACTATAGTAAACGATAATTTAATTGTACATTCAAAATAACTAAAAGAGTATAATTGAATTGCTTATAACACAAGGAACAAATGCTTGGGATGGTGAATACTCCACCTACCATGATGTGATTATTACACATTACATTCGTTTATCAAATTATTTCATATAACCCATAAATATACAGACCTACTCTGTACCCACAAAAAATTTTTTTTAAAAGAGCCAAAGATGGCCAGGCATGGTGGCTTATGCCTGTAATTCCAGCACTTTGGGACGCTGAGGCGGGTAGATCACCTGAGGTCAGGAGTTTGAAATTAGAGTGGCCAACATGGTGAAACCTCACGTCTATTAAAAATACAAAAATTAGTCAGGTGTGGTGGTGGGCGCCTGTAATCCCAGCTACTCAGGAGGCTGAGGCAGGAGAATCACTTGAACCCAGAGGCTGCACTGAGTTGAGATTGTGCCACTGCACTCCAGCCTGGGCAACAGAGTGAGACTTTGTCTCAAAAAAAATAAAAATAAAAATAAAAAAGAAGCCAAAGATTTGGATTGAAGTGGGTTCTCTGAGGCCTACTGTGTGAAGGAGAAAACAGCTGTAAGTGTGCCAATAGTTATCTGAAGACTCAACAGGTTTTTAATGTGGACCATGCAACTGTGTGATAGAGTTGGCTTATATTAGCTGTGAGAACTGATTATAGTTGGCTATGAGAACTGATTGCACATATCTCTTCCAGTTCTGTGTTCAATTATGTCAAGTTGGGAGCTTGAAATCTGCCACAGTGAGAGTATTTACATGAATGAAATGAGCAAATGCTAAAATTACAAATCATTCCTTTTTTTCACCTCTTATTGGAGAGCTGGTTGTTTAATATTCATCACCACACCACTGGCATCATGCCAGTAAGTTCCAAATCTGCCTCATAAGAAAGCTCATCATCTAAGAAGGTTTTCTAATTTCGTCAGTATCCAGGACATATATATGTATTTTTGTAATTGAAAGAATTTTAGTACTGTTCATTTAAAGATAACTTTTTCTTAAGAAGCATGAATTATTACTGAAGGACATGTATTGAGTGTTTTGAAAATATTTTATAGAAAATTTTCAATATTTATATACAAAGTAGGGAGAATAGCATATGACCTCACATGAGCGTTAATAATTAAGACAGATATTGCTTTATTTATATCCCACTCACTACCCATTTCTTAATTAATAATTTTGAAGGAAATTCTATATCATTTATTGATACATATTTAACTATATCATCTCTGAAAGCTAAGTACTTTTTCAGCTACATTTCATAACTAAATGTAATTATTACTCCCAAAAATGTTCGTTCATATTATCAAATATATTAGCAGTGTTCACATTTCTAATTGTCTTCAATGATTTGTACAATTTGTTTGAATAATTATTCAAATAAGGCTTGTATCTTAATTGATTTTTTTTAAGATTTGATTTTTTAAAGATTTTTTAATCTAGAGCTTTCCCCAATTTTTTGGAATTCATTTATTAGAAAAAAACAACCAGATCATTTGTCCTGTACAGTTTTACCATCTGGATTTCATTGATTGCAACCCCATGGTGTTATTTAATATGTTCCTCTGTCCTTTATATTGCTTTTGAATTGGTGGTTAACTCCAGAGATTTAGTCACATTCTGGTTTTACTTTTGAGGGATAGAAAAAGGGAAGATGGGCTAAGTGTGGTGGCTCATGCCTATATTCCCAGCACTTTGGGAGGCTGAGGTGGGATGATCACTTGAACCCAGGAGTTTGAGACCAGCCTAAGCAATGAAGTGAGACCTCATCTCTAAAAAAAAAAAAAAAAGAGAGAAAAAAAAGAAAAAAAGCCACGCTTCTGTGGTCCCAGCTACTTGGGAGGCTGAGGCGGCAGTGTCAGGATTACTTGAGCCTGGAAAGTCAAGGTTACAATGAGCCATGATTGCACCACTGTACTCCAGCTGGGACAACAGAGCAAGACCCTGTCTAAAAGAAAAAGAGAGAGAGAAAGGGAAGGTGGGTCATAATTAGTAACTTCACAGCTGACACTGGGACTTACCAGGAGGTTGACAATGTCTGGTTGTCTTTGTTTGTGTGTGATTTTATTTGCCACTGATGATTATCACTGAGATGCATTAGTTTGCAGAGTTAGACAATGGTAATATTCTATCATTTCTTCCTTATTAATTGCAATCATTTTATAAAAATAAATTTCCTTTATAAATTTTTTGGTCTTCCAATCATTTGTACCAAAGTCAAATACTTGAAACAAATTATATTCAAATAAGTCTAAGGTTCATCTATGTCCCCACTCTTCTATTCATTTGTACTCTGAGGTATAGCTCATGTAAGGAAGAAAGGATAAATAATTGCTTTTGTTCTAATTTGCCAATTTTTGAAACTAATGAGTTAGTTTCCTGATAGTCTCCAAAAGTAACTATTTTTAGTATTATTAATAGATTTAAACAAATATGATATGTTTCCATCCATTGTAGTTATTATTCTGATTAACGTTCAAAGTGGCCCATCTTTGACCAGTGGGTGACAATTCATGTTGGCTCCTGAGTACTTTGAGTGCAACCTCTGTAGTCTCTAACAGCTTCCTTGCTTCCAGTATGACAGTTTGTTCCAGGTTTATCTTATACTTTTCTACCATCAACTGAAATCACTCTTTTCTCCAGGAAATTCTAATTCGTAATAATGGGAAATGGTGTTTAGAGACTACAATTTTGGCACCGGGGTGTTCCATGCTTTTGAAGTTTTGGCTGTTTCAGAGGAAAAAAATATAGAAAACATACTTTTTAAGAAATATAATATGCCAGCCGGGCGCTGTGGCTCACACCTGTAATCCCAGCACTTCGGGAGGCTGAGGCGGGCGTATCACGAGGTCAAGACCATCCTGGCCAACATGGGGAAACCCCTTCTCTACTAATAATACAAAAATTAGCTGGGCGTGGTGGCGGGCGCCTGTAGTCCCAGCTACTAGGGGGGCTGAGGCAGGAGAATCGCTTGAATCCGGGAGGCGGACATTGCAGTGAGCCGAGATTGTGCTACTAAACTCCAGCCTGGCAACAGTGGGAGACTCCGTCTCAAAAAAAAAAAAAAAACATAAAATGCCTTTTGAGTTCATATTAATATTTTCAATTCATGGGTATTACATCTGTATCTTCTTTCACCACACCATAAAACTTGCTTCTAAACACCAATATGTCTCATCTTCTTTTTCACACAATACACACAGTATCTCTGTATAATAATGTCAAACTACTACAAAAATTATGATTACTAAAAACAGATTTTAAAAATATTTCACTGCTACCTTTTTCTTGAAGAGATATTCCACTAGAAACATACAAGTTACTGTGTTTTGAAGTCACTTAGACAACTGAAGACACAGTTCATTTCATTTGTATTATTTTCTTCTTGATGTAAAGGGAATTTTAATTGTTTAATTTTATATTTTATCTATGTACAATATTAACAGCGGTCCATAATCATATACTTGAAAGACACTATATTCAAAGAAGGCTAAGTCCCACCCATGTCCCCTCTACCCTATTCTCTCCTCTTCATCCAGCAGCACAAAATTCTGTTTACCAAAAATGCCCCATGAGACACTCACATCCCATTTATTTTCTATTTTATGGCTTATTTTCCATTTTTAACATAAGCAATATGGTTATTCTTTCTTAGGAAAATTGTTACATACTGTGTATACTTCCCCCCAACCTTTTTTTTTAATTTAACAATGCATCCTGCACATTACTCCAGAGTAGTATATTCAGATGTCCCATATTTCTTCTTAGGGCTGAATAGTACTCCTGTAAGGTAGGAAACAATAGTTCATTCTAGCATGGAACATTTAGATTATTCCCAGTCTTTTCTTATCATAAAACATTGCAATTAACAGACATATGCATATATCATTTTTTATTTTTCTATGGTATAATAGGGATAGACCCCTAGAATTCAGATTTTCACAGATCCAAAAGTAAATGTGTAATTTTGCTGAATATTGTCCAATTTTCCTCCATAGTGGCTGTATCATTATATTATCAGCTCTAGCCTTGCCAACAGAAAGTTTTTGAAATTGGGTGCTTAACAATCAGGCGGGAAATAGATGGCATTTTTTTATTTTGTATTCCTCCTATTACGAGCATCTTTTCACATAGTTTAGAGACATTTGCACTTTTTTTTCAAAAATTTTATTTTAACTCATTTTTATAGTTACTCATCTCTATATTCAGATGCTACTTCTTTAATTTCAGTAGCTTTAGGGTTATGCATGGTTTTGAGTTACATGGATTAATTGCATAGTGGTAAAGTATGGGTTTTTAGTGTAACCATCACCCAGATAGTATACACTGTAGCCAATAGGTCACTTTTTTTCTCCCTCACCCCTCTTTCACCCTTCCCCTTTGAATCTCCAGTGTCCAATATAACACTCTGTATGCCTTTGTGTACCCATGGCTTCGCTCCCACTTATAAGTAAGAAGATGCAGATTTTGGTTTTTCATTCCCCTGAGTTAGTTCAATTAAGATAATAGCCTCCAATTCCATCCAAGTTGGTGTAAAAGACATTATTTCATTCTTTTTTATATCTGAGTACTACTCCATAGTATATATGTACCACATTTTCTTTATCCATTCATCAGTTAATGGGCACCTAAGGTGATTCCATATCTTAGCAATTGTAAATTGTGCTGTGATAAACATTTAAGTGCAGATGTCCTTTTGATATAACGACTTATCTTCCTTTGGGTGGATGCCCAGTAGTGGGATTGCTACATTACATGGTAGATCTACTTTTAGTTCTATGAGAAATCTCCATACTGTTTTCCATAAGGGTTGTTCTAATTTACATTCCCATCAACAGTGTATAAGCATTCACCTTTTCACCTCATCCATACCAACATCTGTTTTTGTTTTGTTTGTTTTTGTTTTTTTTTTTTCTTTACTTTTTAATTAATGGCCATTCTGACTGGGATAGGGCTGCATCTTATTGTGGTTTAAATTTGCATTTCTGTGATGATTAGTGATGTCAAACATTTTTTCATTAGTTAGTTGGCCACTTGTATTTCTTCTTTTGAGAAATGTCTGATCATGTCATTTGCCCACTTCTTAATGAGATAATTCATTTTTTCTTGCTAATTTGTTTGAGTTCCTTGTAGGTCCTGGACATTAGTCTTTTGTCAGATGTGTAGTTTGAAAATACATTCTCTCATCCTGTAGATGGTCTGTTTGCTGTGTTGATTGCTTATTTTGCCATGCAGAAACTTCTTAGTTTAATTAAGCTCCGTTTGTCTGTTTTTATTTTGTTTGCATTTGCTTTTAGGGCCTTAGCCATAAATTCCTTGCCTAGGTCAATGTCCAGAAGAGTTTTTCCTATATTTATTGTAGGATTTTCATGGTTTCATGTCTTACATGTAAGTCTTTAATCCATGTTGAGTTATATTTTGTATGAGGTGAGAGATAGAGATCCAGTTTCATTCATCTACACGTGGCTATCCAATTTTCCCAGTATCATTTATTGAATACGGTGTCCTTTCCCCAGTGTATATTTTCTTTTTTTTTTCTTTTTTTTTTTTTTTTTTGAGACGGAGTCTCGCTCTGTCGCCCAGGCTGGAGTGCAGTGGCGTGATCTCGGCTCACTGCAAGCTCCGCCTCCCGGGTTCACGCCATTCTCCTGCCTCAGCCTCCCGAGTAGCTGGGACTACAGGCGCCCACAACCGCGCCCGGCTAATTTTTTGTATTTTTAGTAGAGACGGGGTTTCACCGTGGTCTCGATCTCCTGACCTTGTGATCCGCCCGCCTCGGCCTCCCAAAGTGCTGGGATTACAGGCGTGAGCCACCGCGCCCGGCCCCCCAGTGTATATTTTCATCTGCTTTGTCGAAGATCAGTTGGTTGTAGGTATTTGGCTGTATTTCCGGGTTCTTTATTCAGTTCCATTGGAATATGTTTCTATTTTTATACCAGTATCATGGTGTTTTGGTTACTATAGGCTTGTAGCATAATCTGAAGTCCGGTAATGTGATGCCTCCAGATTTATTCTTTTTGCTTAGAATTGCTTTGGCTACTCATGCTTTTTTTTTTTTTAGTTCCACATACATTTTAGGATTGTTTATTCTAATCCTGTGAAAAATGGCATAGGTATTTTGACAGGAATTGCAATGAAGCTGTAAATTGCTATGAGCAGTAAGCTCATTTTCACAATATTGATTCTTTCCATCCATGAACATGGGATGTTTTTCTATTTGTGTCCCGTGTGATTTATTTCATCAGTGTTTTGTAGTTCTCCTTGTGGAGATCTTTCATCTCCTTGGTTAAATATATTCTTAAGTACTTTGTTGGCAGCTATTGTAAATGGGATTGAGTTCTTGCTTTGAATCTATGCCTGGTCATTATTGGTATACAGCAAAGCTACCGACTTGTGTACATTGGTTTGTAACCTGAGACTTTACTGAGTTTACATGTCAAACCTAGGAGTCTTTCTGATACCAATCCTACTGAAACTATTCCAAAAGGCTGAGTGTATTAGCCAGGGTTCTCTAGAGAGACAGGACTAGTAAGATATAAGTATATATGAAAGGGAGTTTATTAAGGAGAATTGACTCACACGAACACAAGGTAAAGTCCCACAATAGGCCATCTGCAAATTGAGGAGCAAGGAAGCCAGTGGTGGATCAGTCTAAGTCCTAAAACCTCAAAAGTAAGGAAGCCGACAGTGTAGCATCAGTCTATGGCCAAAAGCTTGAGAACCCCTGGCAAACCACTAGTGTAAGTCCAAGAGTCCAAAACCTGAAGAACTTGGAGTCTGATGTTCAAGGGCAGGAAGCATCCAGCATGGAAGAAAGATGAAGGCTGGAAGACTCTGCAAGTCCGCTTTTTCTACCTTTTTCTGCCTGCTTTATTCAAGCCACGCTGGCAGCTGATTAGATGGTGCCTACCCAGATTGAGGTGGGTCTGCCTCTCCCAGTCCACTGACTCAAATTTCAATATCCTTTGGCAACATCCTCACAGACACACCCAGGAACAATATTTTGCATCCTTCAATCCAATCAAGTTGACATTTAATATTAACCATCACACTGAGGAAGAGGGAATCCTCCCTTATTCATTCTGCAAAGCCAGTATCACCCTAATACCAAAGCCAGGAAAGGACACACACACAAAAAAACAAAACTACAGACGAATATCCATGATGAATACAGATGTAGAAATCCTTAGCAAAACACTAGGAAATCATATGCAACAGTACATTAAAGATGTAACTCACCATGACTAAGTAGGTTTCATCCCAAGGATGCAAGGATGGTTTCACATAGGCAAGGCAATAAATGTGATTCACCACATAAACAGAATTAAAAATAAAAATCATATGATCATTTCAATAGATGTATAAAAAACATTTGATAAAATTCTGCATCCCTTCATGATAAGAAAACCTGAATAAAGTAGGCATACAAGGAGCATACCTCAAAATAATAAAAGTCACAAACCCACAGCCAACACCATCCTGAATGAGGGAAAGTTAAAAGCATTCCCCCTCAGAACTGGAACAAGGCAAGGATGCCCACTTTTACCACTTCTATTCAGCATACTGCTAGAAGTCCTAGCCAGAGCAATCAGGCAAGAAAAAGAAATAAAAGGCATCCAAATTGGAAAAAAAGAAGTCAGATTATCTTTGTTCACTGAGAAAATGGTCTTATACTTTCAAAACCACCAGATGCCCTTTATTTATTAGGAATATTAACCCTTTGTCTCTAACAGAAGTTGCAAGTATTTTTCCCCAGCTCATAGTTTGCATGCTTGCTTATGACATGATTTCCCATGCAAAAATTTTAATGCAGTCAAACATTTTAAACGTTTTATTTATTGCTTCTAGATTTTGAATTAAAGTTAGAAAAAAATGCATATTCCCAGAATACAGGAATTTGCCTATGTCTCCTTTCAGAACCTGTACAGTGTTGTGGTTTTTACATTTAATCTCTGATGTTTTTGGATTTTAGCTTTATGTAAGGAATAAATAAAGAATGGAACTAATGTTATTTTGCCACATGGCTATCCCCAAAACTTCTTAATAAAACTTTTATCTTTCTTTTCTATTGAGTGAGATGTGGCTGGCCTCATGGTAAACTAAATATCCATATACAATTAGGTCAATTGCTAAATTTTCTATTTTAGTCCACTAATCGATCCATCTATTTATGTACCATTAACAAACTGCCTTATGTACAAAGTTTTCAGACAATATTTTATTTTTTAGTAGGGCTAGCTGTCCCCCACTGTACACACACACTTTCCTCTTCTTTTTAACATTTTTCTGTCTATTCTTACTTGTTTTTCTCTCAAATGAACTCTGTTATCAACACATCTAGCTATGTGGAAAAACTGATGATTTTTATTGGAATTACATTAAACTTAATAAGCATCTTCGTGATATTGGGTCTTCCTATCCAATAATGAAATATGTTTCTCTGTTCCTTCAACTATTTTTGTGTCTCTCAGGAACTTTTTGTAGTTTTTCTCGTTTAATTTTTGAACTTTTCTTGTAGATTTAATACAAATGGATTTGGTTTCTGTTTTAATATGATAAAATGAGATCTCCATTTTAGAGCTTTATTTTTGTTTGTATATACAATGTGTCTCGATTTTTGCATGTTAACTTAATAACCTCCTATTATACTAAATTATCTAGTTTGTGGTAGGTTCCCGTTGTTTATTTAAATATACATATACATAATCATATTATTTCTACATAGATATAGTTTTAGTTTTTCCTTTCCAATTCTTATTATTGTTTTCTCTTGAGTCATATACATTGGCTAATACCTCTAAAACTATGTTAAATAGCAGTGGAGAAAATGGTCAATCTTACTTGGTTTCAAGTTCAGAAGAAAATCTTTTGTTGTTTCTCCATCAAATAAGATGCTATATTCCTAGATGATGACTTTGGAGAGAAAGAGAGTGGGAGAGAGAGAGATCATGTTAAGTATCCATTAATTACTATTAATATTGCATTGTTTATAATATGAATGGGTATTAAATGTTCTATAAACACCCCTGCATATTTATAGATGATCATACAATTTTTTTCTGCCTAGCTTTTTTAATATGTCTTAAAAATTCAATGTAATTTCTAATGTTGAACCACTGTTACATTTCTGGAATTAATCTCCGTACACTGTCAGAATGCATTATTTTTTAAATGTACTACTGAATTATGTTTACTAATATATTTAAGACCTTTACGTTGATATTTATAAGTGAGATTTTCTCTACTTTTTTTGGTGCAATCGCTGTTAGCTTTTGGGATAAAAGTTGTCATATATTCAGAAAATGGAACTGAAAGATTTCTTCCTTTTCTATTTGTTCTGGCATACTTTAAACGCATTGGAATTATCAAATCATTAAAGGTCTGGTGGAATTTCTCTATGAGACAAACTGAATCTGGTGGCCTTCTGTGTGAGAGCTTAATTACTTTTTTGTTTCTTTTATAAGTATTGCTTGGTTTATGTTTTATTGCAGTCAAATGTGGTAAATTGAATTTATTTTTTAAATTATTCATTTTTGTTAAGATTTTCAAATCTATTTGCATAGATTTGGGCAAAGTCAAAATTTATTTTTAAAATAGATTATGTGTTTATTTGGAGTGATTTTTGAAGGGATAGACAAAGATGCTTTGGTGTCATCACTGTAGCTCAAAGTTGGCGAAGGGAAGCATTTCTAGAAGCTCTGGCCACTCATATATATATATTTTAAGTAGAACTTCAAAATTGCTTGGTTTTGCTCCCTTTTTATTTTTAATTTTGGGTTTTGCTTTCATCTTTCTATTCTCTCTTTCATTATAGGTAATAGTTTTTCAATTTTGTTATTAAAGAAATAGCTTGAAAGGATTTTAGAACTATTTTTCTGTTATCTAATTAATTTGTTCTTATTAATATTAATTATTTATTCTTTCTTTTGATTTACTTTGTTTTTCTTTTTCTAGGTTTTTGAATTGGGTGTTTAGTTCATTCGTTTTCATTTTTATTTTTATTTATATAAGTATTTGATGCTGTAAGTTTTCCTTTGATAACATAGTCATGTCCCACAGATTCTGTTTTTCTGTTTTCATTATTGTTATTTTTCAACAATTCTGCAATTTTTAGTTTCTCCCTTGAACCAAGTGGTTTTTAGTAGCATATTTTTTTGTAAAGATGGAATTTTATTTCCCATTAGTATACTCTCCTCCCCAGCCTACCCATACTGACTTGAAATAGTGATTTTAAAAAGTAAATACTGGCTGAGCAGTGTCTCAAGCTTGTAATCTCAGTACTTTAGGAGGCCATGACAGGTGGATCACTTGAGGTCAGGAGTTCAAGACTAGCCTGGTCAACATGGTGAAACCCCGTCTCTACTAAATATACAAAAATTAGCCAGGTGTGGTGACACATGTCTGCAATCCCAGCTACTCAGGAGGCTGAGGCATGAGAATTGCTTGAATCCAGGAGGCGGAGGTTGCAGTGAGCTGAGATCACGCCACTGTGCTCCAGCCTGGGTGACAGAGTGAGACTCCATCTCAAAACATAATTAATAAATAAAAACTAAATACTGGCAGTTACTGATGATTGTTTATGGAGGCTCGTGGAGAATAAATAAAACAAAATATCACACAATGAGCCCTACTAACAAAAGCTGGAAAACAAGTGAATCGTAACCTTTTCCCCTCCTTTAGATCTTCAGTTCCAACTTCATTTATTGGCATTTCTTGAAATGCCAATAAATGTCTCTAATTCTCTCAGGTGCCCTCCTTGCTTTCTAAAGCCACAATATGGAGGTCTTTGGCTTACCAGCTCTTTTAATACCGTCAAAAGACCATGGCCTATGGCACACCTTGCTGAAGTACTGTAGAGGGTATGCAGCCTCCTGGATAAATTTTCACTGCAATAAAATCTTACTGAGGTTAGAAACAAAAGGCTTTTTTTGAGGGGATTGGGAAAAGAATTTTCATGCATGATGCTTTATTAATATTTCATTCTGTTTTAGTATACTTGTAGCAATAGGATTTATCTTCCCCTTGTTTATGGGGGTCTTTCAGCAATTCTTTCACAAGAAATTCCAAGCATTTCCTTCTAACTGAAATGTGAAAGCTCATACTGACTCTAAACACACATGTAAAACAAATCTCCTCACCCCCTCCAAACTACAACTTAGAATCCAAACCTCAGAGTGTGTGTCATTTTCTTTCTCCTAACATGGCTCAGAGATGAGTAAAGGTTGGCTTCAGTTTTCTATCTCAGAGCCTACTCCTTTTTCATCTTAATTTAATTGGTACCTCATATGGGGACAGCAGTTGAAATGTTATTACATCTCAGGCTTCCTGGGGAATTAGGGAGTTCACCAGAGTCAGCGGGGAGACTCAGCAGCTTTACAAAGAACAAAAGCCAGAGTAACAGGGCCAGTGCCAGCAGAGATAAATCAGGGTGCCAGAATGGGGCCAATGCCCGTGTGAGCAGCTGAGGAGAGCTAGAACCCTGTGACATTAGAAGAATAGACCACATTAAGGGCGAGCAGCCAACCTGGAGCTGCAGGGTGGAGAGAGAGAGCTCACTTTCCCAGCTGACCAAATGGGATCAGATCAAAGAGCCCAGTGGAATTATTTTTTGCAGCATAAAGTACCCTTCAGAACCCGAGCCAGGGCTGCACAGTTGGTGCCAAGGACACACCAAAGAGATGAGCAATCCACAGGGGATCCATCCTCAGGACTGCATTAGGAGGCAGTTTCAGAGACTGCCCTGGAAGACCATGCTGAAATAACCACAGCTGAACGCTATAAACTGCCAGTGCTACTGCACTGCTCAACGTGACATTAGTGAGCAAACATTACCAGCACCCATCAACACAGAGCAGAACTGCACAGCCCCTGTTGACAGAATGAGACAAGATTCATGAAAAATGAAGAAAAAAAACCCCAGCATGGGCAGATGTAATTTTTACATCATTTTAGGTGAGAAATGCTTTTAGTTTAGGTCCAATCAAGATTTTCTTTCTAAAAAGGGTTATTTCTAATTGAAATAACCTCTAGCTAACAACAGCTCTTCATGTTTACCTCCTTTTGTCTTTTGTCATAATTATCTGAGGAAACACTATATAAAATATAAAATAGATTAACATCTTTACCTAGGATGTGATCCATGTAACGGAAGTGTGCCTTGTTGTTTTCAAGAACGATAATTATAGTGAATATGATTTAGTTGGAAAAGAAAAGCATACAAATTCATTCCAAAGAAGAGAGCTTATAACATGATGTCACTATGTAAGTCAACTCATTTTGATGCTGCCCTCTAATCTAGATATTGTTTCCATTGAAAAAATAGGTTTAAGAAAAGATTGTTGTCAAATAAACGTGTTTGACGTATTATTATGCCTCTTAAAACTTTTATAAATACTTCCTTGAACTGAAAAACACAAAACCTTTACACATTAAATAAAAGCATCATGTTATTTGCTTAAAACTTGTATTTATAGTTCTATTAAATAGTATCCTTGTCTAAGTGACAAAAAAAAAAAAAAAAAAAAAAACCAGAACAAAGATGCCACTCTGCAAAATCTGAGAATAAAGGTAAAACATCTTTTCCATTGTGTATGGTATTGAAACCAAGAAATATAAGGTTGATATTTTTCCAGTGCTCCTCAAATGTCATTATCATATCACACTCTATTCAAGAACCTACTATGACCTTAATTAAGGTCCATGATAACTAATCTTAATCAGAGCTCTAGTTGTCTATTATTTCTATTAAGGAAATACTTTATATATAATATGTAATAATACTGTCATAATGCCAGATTTTAAATCCTTCGTAAGCATCAAACCCATATGACAACACTGTGGGATAGGTAATGCCAGATTTTAAATCCTTTGTAAGCATCAAACCCATATGACAACACTGTGGGATAGGTACTTTGATCATCAACTTCATTTTCATATGTAGAAACAGGAAAAGACAAGCTAAATTAGTTGCTGGAAGTCACACAGCTATCAAGAGATAAAACCAGGCAGTTTGACTCCAGAGATACTGTAGAGGTTCACATACTGTGGATTTTGCTGATTTTTTCCCCAAAGTGTCTTTTCTTCATAGTTAATAAAAGTACTTTAGAATAATTTTACTTAATTTCCATATGTTTTATTCTTATCTAGTATTTAAATTTAACATCTATTTTTAATCCCCAGAGTTAGTCATCATGATCATCATCATGATCATCATCATCTTCATGATGCCGTCATCAATATCATCACATTCTGTCCATGCTTGTTTAGATTTACCCACATTTCTATCTGTGTCTTTGCTTGCTATTGCTGCTTGCTCAATCCTTTCTCCCAGTTTTAGATTCCCCTTTTTTTGATGAAATACAAGTTGTACGTGTTCTTTTAGCAAGATTCTGAGGATGGCATGTCCTTTCAATGTTTGTCTTTTAATTTTTGTGTCTCCTGTCTCTGGACAATAGTTTTGCTGAGTGTGAAAATTTAAGTTAAGAATATTTTGTCACAGTACATTTTAAAGGTATTATTCCACTACTATGTTTGGGTTTCTAATGCTGTTATTGAGTTGTCTGGGCCCTCTCTAGCATTAATTTGTAGGTAATCTGTGAACACTTAATTTGTAGGTAATCTGTGAACACTCTTTCATTGCTTATAAGGTGCTCTTTACTATGGTTTACTTTGTTTCACTGACACAAGAAATGTCAGGTTCAGCTTTTCCCTGTTTCATCTCTCCTCTATCTCTCAATAAGTATTTTGTTCTTATTAATAATAGTTAATAACAGAGCTAGGAATTTAATAAGCATGTAATAAGTATTTGACATTTTTCTATTAATGTTATTTCAACTATCATATAAATATATTATAACAAATTTCTCAAAAACAAGGAATTCGTTTTTCATTTCTTTGGTATCACTTAAACAGAGCTTTGTACTCAGTGAAAGTGCTTAATGAATGATGTTTTATTTTTCCTTACTTCTTGTTTGATCTAATTTTTTCAGATTCAACTGCAATTGATATTGAATAAATGTCTCCACACTCCTTTCCTTCCCTTCGTCTCATTGCTGAAACAAGAAATTGAGACTAATGATAAAATAAAAGCAAAATCCTAGAGCTTATATTTTTAATTAGGGTTTAAGTAGAAATAATTACTCCTCTCTAGTTTTCAATTCTATTATGTATAATCAACTAGATCAAAATATCTAAGTTGCAAAGCACTTCGAGTTCATCTAAAAGGCAAAGTTTATAGGATCCAGTCTTACAAAAACAGTTTTTCATTCCAAATAATTCTAGAATTTCATCTCAGTTCTCTTTGATAAAAGTGAGTTATACAAAAGACAGTAATATTTTAAGCAGAAACTTTTCTTCACCCATCAAATGCACAAGATAATGCCAATATTTTTCTGTTGCATGACATTAAAACTTAAGTGAGAGGTATTGCATTATGACTTCGCTGAGACAGAAATTGGATAATCATCACTGCACAGAAGCACTACAGAAATAATCCACCTGGATAAATTTAGGGAGGATTAAATGATTTATCAGAGATTATATGCAAAGCAAGGTGGTACATTTTTATTACATTTTGATTTTTCAAGAAATTTTCAGAACATAGGTGTGATTTTTCTCAATGTTCTGATAAACACAATTTAAAATAGCATAAAGAAGTTAAATATTTTTCCTACTTTTAACATAAGCTCTTAATTTGAGTCATATTGAATGTAAATTATACCTTTTTATTATGCACAAAATGGCCTGACTCCTCATGATTACAAAGGTGAAAAGGCTTCATTCAATTGCATTCCTTCTTGGTAAGAAAGAAATAAAATGTAAAAACTTTTTTTGAGGTCATTTTAGGAGAAATTATCTGATACAGAACAAAGACAAAATAAACAGGAGCAATATTACACCTTGATGACTTTAAGATTCAGGGAAATGTACTGAATTATCTAAAAATATTCTGATACAGCAAGGATGAGCCAAATAAGAGATGGCTTGTGTTTCAGAAAGATCTCCCAGCATGGAGCATCTAGCATTCTCATGAGACAGCTTTCCACCTTCAGAGCTAGAAAGAATCTTGAAATCATCCCAACTTGTGGTTCTTGGACCCATGAGGAGCTGTGAAATTACCACAGGAGAGCCAAACCATGAAGAAATCAAGACAATACACAGAATCATTATGTCTCACATATATTGCTGTCACTATTTCTAATGTATAGACTTGCAATTCAAACTGGAAATATATAAAGGAAGCATTTCTAAATCCATAGAAATTATTGTCATTTTTTCTCTCAATCAATTGAGATAAAAAGTATAATTTCCTAATGCAGGAGAATGAAACCTTAAAAGAGATAAATGATGGATCTGTTTTTCCTCACCTTCTCCACTTCTTTTAATCATATTTATATCCATAATGTAAATTCAATGAAGATGGAAATTTGTCTCTTTTTTTACTACTGCTTTTTATTTGTTTGTTTGCTTTAGAGAGTCTCGCTCTGCTGCCCGAGCTGAAGTGCAGTGGTGTGATCATAGCTCACCGCAACCTTGAACTCCTGGGCTCAATGATCTACCTTCTTCAGCCTCCTGAGTATCTGAAACTACAGGCTACAGTCACAGGCCACCACATCCAACTAATATTTATTTTCTTTTTTCTTTCTTTCTTTCTTTTTTTTTTTTTTTTTTTTTTTTTTTTTTTTTTAGAGAGAGACAGAGTCTCACTGCGTTGTCCAGGCTGGTTGTGAACTGTTGTATTTTGAGAATATTGCCTGACTTATAGTAAGTGTTTCAAAATGTCTGTTGAATGAATGAATGTCGATTACATTATCTTAAATCACCCAGCACTGGATATTAGAGAGCTTGAAATAAACAGCATGAAAAAACAAGTTACATGGAGGCTATTAAAAAGACAGCCCTGTTGTCTTCCTTTTTGGCAATAAGCTGTGTCTTAGCATAATAAATTTTTGTGTGTATATTTAGAGAATAGCTGTTCAGACTCATCACAATTTATTGCTTTTTTCCATGCTGAGATAAAGACTTATTGTGACACATATTCACTTTTTGGTACTTTGGAGCCTGCCTGCTCCTGGGTGCCAATTATACTCTGGCAGGAGCTTGAAGGTCTCCCTGGAGCAGCTGGTGTCAGCATCACATAAAATATGCTCCTGAAATGGATCATTCTGCTGCTCAGGGAACATGCAATAGAGGCTTAGCTGAAATAAAGAAAGAACAAAGCTATGACATCCAAAAATAAAATCAAAGCGGATCAAGTTGGAGTTATTTATATATACTGATACTGGACTCAGTATTCTAAACACTTCACAGCTGTTCAAAATTTGAGAAGAAGAAATCAACTATATCACTAACATCTCCTTGGCTAGAGGGTACTTGGACTCAGTATATCTGCCCTCCATCTACTACTAGCAGCCACGGCTACAATGACTGTCTCTGGTCTCAGCTTCAGTTTAAAGTTGTGGTAAAGAAAGCTAGATCTGATATCAGACAATGTGGGTTAAAATCCAAGCCATGTAACTTCTTGATTCTGTGACCTTAGATTAGCTAGTTCACGTTTTAAATCCCTGCTTTTCCATTTTCACAATGGGAAAAATAATTATTCTTGATTTCTGGGGTTGTGGTGAGAATTCAATGAAATAACCTATGCAATGAAATAACCCAAATAACTAAAGCACTCAGTCCCGCTTCTGGCTTATACATTCTCTATAAGGATTAACAATTACTGTTATTAAAATAAGGATATAAAACTGGGCCCATGGTTATTACACCTGAAACCTCCTCCTAACTCCAGTTAGATGTAAAAGGATAAAATGCAGAGAGTACTTAAACTTCCTCAGCATATGCACCTATATTTTCCTCTCCCAAAGCCCACATCTCACTGTAACTCAATGTTGAGCCTTGATATTTTCTTGATATAAACTTGATATTTTCTTCACATTTCCTAGTACTTCTTCACTGATAGTCAAACTCAAGATCTAATGATCTCCTAAAAACAAACTTCACTCATGGCATGCCTAAGAAATTGTTCTCTCTGGGCTCACATTGGCTCAGGCAGACTGAGGCAATATGTGGAGGGTGCCATTTCTTTGCTTTGTGCTATGGTTTCCTTCTCAGTAGAAAGTCTTGTCAAACCCCAGCCTAAATCTGGAATCTTTTTGGTCCTAGAGAATCATCAGTGCTTCCTGGTCACTTTGTGATTTCCGTTTATTTTTCCATCCCTTACCCCCTATTGTCTTGCTTTCCCTATTTTCACCATGCCATTCCTTTCTGTCTGCCTTTCCTCTTCTCTCTTTTGTTCTTATTTCTTTCCTGTCATCATTCTTTAACACTCCCACAAAAATAAGAGTAAAATTATCAACAAAACCACTTTGTGGTAACTTTTAACCTGGTACCCCATAGATGGATCCCAGGGGGTTCAGGGGTTCCCTAAGAGTAAATGAAAAAATAGTCTGTGTGATTGTAAGAAGGGAGAAGGGGAAGTAGAGAAACACATGTGTACTTGTGTTCCTAGGGTTAAAGTATATTGTTTTTCATCATATTCCAAAAAATTCTATGATATTAAAAATGTTAAGAGCCTTTGTTAACTTAATCTAAATACGATAGGATTATTTTAATATGCATTAATCATTAGACATCAAGAGATAAAAACATGAAGATGATGAATCCTCAACCAATATTTATTGTATAATGTTTAGGAAATAAAGGAGTCTCAATCATTGCCCTCAAGAAATTCACAGTCTACCTAGGAAGAATAAGTTAATTTTAAAAACAAGAATGTTCATGTGTTAGTTTGCTGAGAATGTTGGTTTCTAGCTTCATCCATGTCCCTACAAAGGACATGAACTCATTCTTTTCTATGGCTGCATAGTATTTCATGGTGTATATATACCACATTTTATTTATCCAGTCTATCATTGATGGGCATTTGGGTTGGTTCCAAGTCTTTGCTATTGTAAATAGTTCTGCAATAAACATATGTGTGTATGTGTCTTTATAGTAGAATGATTTATAATCCTTTCGGTATATACCCAGTAATGGGATTGCTGGGTTAAATGGTATTTCTGGTTCTAGATCCTCGAGGAATCGCCACACTGTCTTCCACAATGGTTGAACTAATTTACACTCCCACCAAGAGTGTAAAAGTGTTCCAATTTCTCCACATCCTCTCTAGCATCTGTTGTTTCCTGACTTTCTAATGATCACCATTTGTGAGAGTTGAACAATGAGAACACATGGACACAGGGAGGGGAATATCACACATTGGGGCCTGTTGGGGGTTGGGGGGCAAGGGGAAGGAGAGCATTAGGACAAACACCTAATGCATGTGGGGCTTAAAACCTAGATGATGGGTTGATAGGTGCATCAAACCACCATGGCACATGTATACCTATGTAACAAACCTGCACGTTCTGCACATGTATCCCAGAAATTAAAGTATAATAAAAAGATTTTTTTTAAATGGGGTATTTAATTTAATTTTTATTTTATTTTGGTTATCACTTTTGTTGTATTTTATGTTAATAAACAGTCTGTGCGCAGCAAGGCTGGGAGAGACTGGAGGCTGAGGTAGGACAATCTTAAAATAGTCAGGCATGATATAACAAAGGAATAGGAAATAAATATTCAGAACAAAGCAATTTGGGGGAAAATGTGAATTTGCAATTAAGAAAATTACATTTCAAATTATCACTAAATAATCAGATAAGAAAATAAACAATTAAAGTGGAGCTGGGGTAAATTTAGTAAAGTTGATACAGATAACTGGTGATCCTCATATGAGCTGTATACATAACACAATGTGGAAAAGAGCCATATTTCAAGAAATGAGAAAATGAATTTGTCAGATGTAGAGGCCAAATTTTCTGAGAGAGAACAGAATAGAAGGTCAATGGAAGACTTTTTTAACTGCAGAAGACCTAAGCACATTTTTTTTTTCCAGAGAATGAGCCGCCAGCCTTCACTTATTTCTTCATTTTTTGGAAACTTAGGCTTAAAATAACATGATAGTTGGTTTCCTTTTGATCACTGAAGGATGCATACAGTACTGAGTTATAAATGTTCTAGGAAGTTATAGAGACTATGAAGAAGCTGCACCTACCACTTGTTTCAGGCTCAGTGACTAGCTGTAATAAACAAATGGAAGTAACTAATAGCAGACTCCAAATTATTCATTCATTGCAAGGAGAAAAAAAAACACTAATCACTGTAATTATTGCTGAGTCCACAGAAGCAGTCTGTAATACAAAATATGTCAGCATTGTTTCCTAAATGTAAGTATACAAAAGTGTACACAATTATACAATGGTGAAAATAATAGATGGGTTTTAATCATTCAGTCTGTTGGGATACTCATTGTTTTAAAAAGCCAAAAGTTAAGAAATAGAAATTTGTTGCATGAGATAAGGCTTTGGTGACAGTAAGAATAAGTTCTAGAAACTGAATTTCTGGTTTAGTTTTATTAGAACCAGGCCACCATAGTGGGTATTCTAGCATTTCTGCTTGTGGCTAGAACTCTGGGTAGAGCTCTTGGAATCTGTCACTTTTTTGGTATAATCTCTTCATTAGATACCTTCAAATGAAGTTTCCTTCAATTCCTATGTATAATAGGAGAACACAGAGTTTCCAAGAGAGACTGACTCTGACCCTGATAACTATAGATATTATTTATTAAAACAATAAAACATAGCACCATAATATTTTCATATCAGTAAATATCCTCTGCTACTAATGAACCTCAAAAAAGCATTTTCCTGGATCTGCATGAAACATACCACACATGAAGCAGACAGTGCCTAAATATTTATACATTAATATATTTAGCAATATGTTAGATGTAAGAATATGGTACAATGGATGGTAGAGTAGTTATTCTGGACAAAATCCTGACAGAAAATTGCCAAGTGATTTATTAAAGCTATAAAATTTCACATAACTCTATGAAAATATATGTGTGTGGGAAATACAAGAATTAGCCAATTAGGTAGAGATAAATAGATGATAGATAGATAGATAGATAGATAGATAGATAGATAGATAGATAGATAGATAGACAGACAGACAGAAGAATATCCTAAAGTTTTCTTAACATTGTTACATAGCTTTGATAATGGAAAAACACATTGTTTTAAGAAAATCAATTTGAGGATAAATCTTGGATAGCTTCCATTGACCTAAATGAATGAGACCATAATTTGGCTTATGAGGCTGAGATTTTTTTAATCAAGACTTGTTTTATTGAATATTATAACATTTTTGGATGGTTGGAAGATTAAAAACCAAATTCTTTATTGTAGATTTAGGTTTTTGCTTTGCTTCTGATTTTTTGGTCTTAAAACTTTTTATTTTCATCATTTTATTTATTTGTTGTCACCTTTCCTAAGGAATTTGGGAAGATAAGAAATGAGTGGAGATGAAAATCAAACCTTTTAACTCCTAGAACAACCTTTTAGAGGCAGTAAAATCCAATAATTCATTCTTTTATCTTTTAGTTAAATACTTTCTAAGTGCCTACTCTGTGCCAAACATTGAATTACACATAGATTATAGAAGATAAATCTTTTTTTAAAAAACTCTTATAGTCACTATGTATAGAGATGTGTATGTGTGTATTCACTGACAAGTAATAAACAACTTTATGCATTCTAACTCAGTTTCTGCTTACTCAGTTGAAAAAAAAAATTCTATTATAGCATTACAGCCTGGATATAAAAGTTTCAACAGACTTTTTCCTCTTCTGATTTCCATTCTTTAATTGTTTAAAACAATTTTTTCAAGCCCTATTTCCAATCACAATATGCATCCTCTGTAGTTTCTTTGGCAAAGCAAATCAAAGAAGGATCAGCCATTCCAGACATTAGTCTGAATAGATTATCCAAATCTTCCCGCTGATTGTCAGAGAGGAATGCAGATTGCCTGCCCACTGAACACTGTGATGCCATTCAATGACAGAACATTGCTCTTGGACTTTGAAATTGGGGGACCACAAAGTTCATCAGAGTACAGCTGAACAGGCTCTCAGACAGAGACACAATAAATCACCTGCTGGTCATATATTCCCTTTGTTTACTTGCCTCCGAGATAGTCCATTCCTTCAGCCCATTACTAAATCCTTGATTTCTGACAGCAACCATCCATTCCTGTGAAGCGCCACCCTTGCCAAGTTGAGATAAAATATCTTCAGAGACGGCTATTTTACAGTTTAATATTTTAGATAAAGCTGATGGTTGATTTAGGACTTTTTGGTGGCAAGGTTAATATCACTTAGCTTGTTCATATCTTTTATTTGTTGATTGGTTTATTCTAAGCTTGAGAAAGGCACAATTCCATTTGGTCTTATTCATCCTTCCATCCTTCCAACCTGGGAATCTGTATCTCATTGAATACAGAACTGAGTTGGATCGATTACGTACTTTAAAAATAGCTGCATTGTGGGCATAGATTACTATGGGAACATTTTTAGACATTTCACATTCTTCCACAGTGGGTACCATAAAGTCATGGCCATGAAGGCTTGCCGAGAACAGCTAATGAGTATCCACATTCCAGTCGAGAGGTACTGTTCTCAGCATTATTTGGCTTCATTGTTATGTTTCCCTCACCGGTTGTCATAAAGTGTCCTGAAGCTATTCTAAGCATACTCTATTTTCACAATGTCCTCCAAGAACCTTAGGTGAAAGGCAATGGTGACAGAAACAAACTAATATAATTATATTTCTGTCAGGAAATGTGCCAACAAATAAGTAAAATAATGAAAATCAAAAGTTTTAAGACAAAAAGACATCAGAGGCAAAGCAAAAACCTAAATCTACAATAAAGAATTTGGTTTTTAATCTTCAATAGTGTTATCATTCAATTAAACTTCAGAAAATTGTAACGGCTAGCAAGAAAAAAAAATGTTCTGGAAAGATTTATTGTTCTCATAAAAAGATAATACATGCATAGAATAAAAGCTTAAGATCCCACATGATTATAAACTCAGCTATTCTATTAATGTAATGGACTAATGTGTTTGTATGTGTGTGTGTTTCTGGTTTTCGTTTTTGTTTTCAGACTGGCAACTGTTTCAATTACGCGCTAACTCCTGCACCCCTGGTCATCACTACCTGAATATGAATTATCACTGGCAAAACTTCAGGTTACTTAGGTCAGTTCTCAATTCCATTTATAGCTGAAAACTATACTTTATACTAAAAACTATATTTTATACTAAAAATTTAGTATAAATGTTTTTCCAAGAGAAAACAATACTGAATTTTCCATGAAGGATTCCATTGAACAACTATTTAGGGTTATTGTTACTTGTCATCTATAAGGAATTTTTGATAATATATGGCCTCTAATGGTTTTATTTTTCCTCTATGTAGCTTTATCCACCTGGTTTTACTTTGAGAAGCTATCTTTCTCAGCCTGTGAACAGATAAATCTTGATTCTATCCTGCTTTCCTTTGAGACTTGCTTTTCCAGTTTTATTTCTCTTAAAACCTGGTACAGTTAAGAATAATTCAGGTGACTAAAACTTGGTTCATGGAAGTCCATCTCTTAGGATGCTCAATTTTGAGTTAGCTACTGAAGGACAGCGTAGCGTTCTTTCCCTTTTGGGCGGGACACTATTTACTATGCCACTCCTCTATCACTTATACACTGTCACCTCTCTTTTTTATTCAACATTTTTTCTATGTATGGTGCTTGGGTTCTGTGGGATACCTACTGGGTCATAAGGTATACATCTATTTTATTTAACAGAGCAGTAACATAATCAACAAAATTGACAAATTACTCAATGCCAGGCTGTTCTAAATGCTGTAAACAGAAACAAAGTAAATCCTCATGAAGCTCATATTCCTGAAAAGAGGATAGACAATGAACAAATATACAAAAAGAGATGCAAGAGGAGACGGTGGGTTGGAAGTAGAATATACAAGTACATATAAAGTCTGGCATTTGTACTTTAAGTTTAGATGAAAATCATAAATTTGAGTTCCAGCCACAAAACTATGTAAAGTCACGTAGAAAGTGTGCATAGATGAAGACACAGTCTGAGGACTGAGCTCTGATGCCCTTTAAGATTTAGAGATTAAAAATATTAGAAGGAGCCAACAAAGGAAACAAAGAATCAATGGCAGGTAAGATAGGAAGAAAACCTAGAGGTGGTGTCCCAAAAACCAGCCTTTCAAAAATAGACAACAGTGTCATGCTGCAGACTGAAATTAATTTTGAATTTAAAAATGTGGAGATCATTGGTGGGGCTGGTAAGATCTCATTTGATACAGTTGTACTCAAACAATGGAATGGAGTTGTCAGAGAATTAAGGAAGAGGACTTAAAGACAGTTCTCTTTTCAAATCATTTTGAGGATATTTGCTAGAAAGTGGAGAAGAGAAATGGGGCAATGACTGGGGGTGGAGAAGTGGCAAAAGAGAATTTTCATAAGATGGAAGATAATACAGCATGCTTTTAGGTTTCTGGGAATTAGTTAAGCCAGTAAAGAGATTAAAAATTATGATTCAGGAGAAGGAAGAATTCCTTAAGCATTATTATTAAGTTGCTGAGAAATGATGAGGTTTCAAACACAAGTGGAAAGTGTACCCACAACAGGAAAATGGACAATCCATGCATAATAACAGAATGGAACCAAAAGATTATGGGCACAGATGTAAGTAGGGGAGATGGAGAGGAAATGGGATAATACAGTGAAGGAAAATGTGGAGCTTTCCTTTCCTCTATTTTCTGCATCATTTGGCTCCTATCTGACCTCAAAGCCTCTTCTACCTGCTACTCTTTTGCCTCCCCTCACCCACTTCCAATAAGCTTTTTAT
The DNA here is from genome assembly GCF_043159975.1 of Macaca nemestrina. Classification (NCBI taxonomy): domain Eukaryota; kingdom Metazoa; phylum Chordata; class Mammalia; order Primates; family Cercopithecidae; genus Macaca; species Macaca nemestrina. Next base: position 81,831,464 of record NC_092127.1, on the reverse strand, counting down.
GCTTCAGAATATAAACTGCCTGCATAGTCCATTATTTCTGCCTCTAGGTCTTCATTTGTCTGGTTATTTACCTTCCTCAATCTGTTATCTAGCAAACTTGTACTCATTTTTCTTAAAATAAAGACTTTTTGTAAAAGTCTTAGCGTATATTTCTCTGACTCATCCAGTAGCTTTGATAAAAAAATAAAAAATAAAAAATAAAAACTTAATGTATTGTATGATTCTCCATAAGGCTGTGCCTGCAAAAGTACCTGTTATGTTGAACTCAGTCATTTGCTGATTCCAGATACATATCCAATACCTACTACAGGTTAGGCACTGTCCTAGGTATTGGGATACAGCTGTGCACCAAAGACCTTGCCTTTATGAAGCTTAAGTTCTGGTGGTTTTCCTAGAGAGCACGTCTTTAATGAAACACCACACCATTAAAGTGATGTGTCAACTTTAGAATTTACATTTGCTTATTGTCTTAGTCTCATTTTCCTCTCTGGGGCTAGAATATACCTAATCAGAAAACAAGTTTGTAACTGTGTGCCTAACAGAACTGTGACTTAAAAATGTGGTTCTGCAGCTCAAAATCCTAATAAAAACCACCATGTTTTGAGGTTTCTCCCCCTAAGGATATGCATTTCTAAAGCTGCCATAGCATTTATGATGGAAATTATGGTAAAGCACATGTTTCTTAGAACCAGCTGAAAACTGACATACCGGGGCATTGGCTGCTCCATGCATTTTTGTTTGTTTCATTTTTTTTTTTTCTGTTTTGTTTTGTTTTTTGTCTACAAGGATCTGGACACATGGATCAGCGTCTTCATATTCATTAGATTCATTATCCTTTCCGACACTGAATTGTTATCCACTGGTAGCCTTTAATATTTGTAAGATAATTGTCAAATCTGAAGTAAAATTTGCATATGATTATATCCCCCCCCCCCCCGAAAACAAGCAATCTACATTTTGCTATTAACAGGATTATTTAAAACAGACATGGTTTTTCTACAACAGTGATCCATCATAACCAAGAAGGAAAATCTTACACCACCCTGTTCTAAATTATTAGAATCACTAACTTTATATCTCATTTTTGGAAGGCAATTCAAGATGCAAGTTTGTTTTCCATTACCTGACATAAGTTTAAGAAATTGATGAAACCATCTCCAATACAGCTTACGTAATTCAAAATATTGGCTGCATGTTGGCTCCAATTTATTCTCTGGGCCCAGGGAAAGTTTGAGCAAGACTTTGGAACTGTCTATTATTAAAGAAATGCTGAGAATTTAAGTGATCATTGAAAATTGGTAAAATATAAGTTTTAGACTTAAAATGGTACTTTTTCATCACCAAAATGACATTTAGAATATTTATTCTGAACAAATTCCTCTTCTCTTTCTTGCTTTCAGGATTTAACTGCAAGATAATTACAAATATTGGGTTACCAACTCCTTTTTCTCATAGCACAGCATTAGGTATTGTCCCTTTTAGGATGAATAGCAGAGAGAGAAGGGTCAGTTACCCAGACCCCTGTCATTCTCTCCTCCATCTAGGATTATTTTAATGAAGGGGAGAATCCACATCAACATATTTCGGTTAAGAGAATAGAGGTCTGGATTCCACCTGATGCGTCTTTCCCCATCCATTAAAATCTGCTATCTAAACAGGAGAATTGTCATTACTCTTCTTGCATCAATCTTGCTCAACTGCAAATCCCTCAGTCTTTGTCTGCAAGGTCAAAGCACGGAGTAACTGAAAGATAACTGCATGGGAAAGAAAGATGAAGACAGCCTTCGTTCCTACCCCCAAATTTCCAGTGTGCCCCAAATACACACACTTATGTATCACCTAATGTTACACTGAGGCCACCCTTACATTGCCTCCTTAGATCAATTTATTTGGAAAGGAGAAACAAACCCTGAATACTCTGTTACTAGGAAGGATAGATAGCAATTGGTTAAATAACTTTTGATTTGAATAAGTTCTGTCGTATTATTTCATGTATTTGAACATTTTGAAGTCATTTCCCCAAAGTCATTAATTTCCAAATCTTTCCTGCCTAGAGTTGTTTGTTTAAAAATATTTTATTATTGTAAAAATGTTTATGTTTAACACTGCATAAATTGTCACAAGCTGAACCTACCCATGTAACAAAACATCCAGACTAAGTAGAACATTCTCAGTATCTCAGTCACTTACCTGCTTCCTCACTGTCACTTCTCTCCAAAAGTTAATTACTATCCTGATGTTTAACAGCACAGATTAGCTCTGCCTGGCCTTGTACCATAGAGATTTTTTTCATATCTAAATACAATAAAATATCATCATTGATGCTGTAATCAAATCCAGTTTTGCCCAGATGTAGCAAAACTTAACATAATAGAATTCAGTTTTTGAAATAATTGATACAAGTAGGAAGTAAATAAACCAATATATCTACTTATCCAGGAAATTCTGAAATTCTTTCAAAATATTTGATTTTTAAAGCTACCTTGTGGGATTTTCTTCACTTATTAAAACACAAGCAGCTGATCTATATTTGTTTCCACTTCCATCTCCAAGCCCCCCAGTAGACACAGTCTCCTTTTTGAGAATCAAATACTCCCATGCTTCTCTACTGAATGGCTAACTTCTGAACTGAATACAAGCTGATGGTAATTATAACCAATGTTTCAGGAACTAATGCTAAAACGAAATGTACCTGCAGTTTCCGACTGGGGAGGGACACTGTTTCTCTCTGTGCAGCTGCTTTGCTTTCTGCCCTTCTCGCCAACATCAGTACCAGCATCAGTTTTCTCCTGTGGTTTTCCTGTTGGGATCCAGCCAGGCTTCATTTCCTGCCTATCCAGTGATCCATCCCAGCCCTCTTAATCAGCTACTCTGCTGTGACCCGCTCCTTGGCTCCTTACCTCAGGCTCAGGAGACCTTGGAGCTTGAAAACCATGGGTTGTTTCTATCCTCTTTCTCTGATTTCCTTCACCCTTTCACATGGTCCCATATGAATATTAATAATCACATTTTCTTACTCAGAGATGTTCAGATATGGAAAGATCATGTCTCTGCTTTGGTTTAATCAGATACAAGAACAAGTAGACTTGTGGATACTGCACAGTTTTGTAAGTGATCTGAACAGCAAGCTTTGAAGAGCTGATAGGCTGTCACTTCCTTGAAAGGTATATGATTTTTTGTGATAAATATTATGTTTAGTAAAAGTACTGCCTAATGAGTATGCCACAAAATGTGTAAATTCATCACTGCTAATTGCATGTTCATTATAAAGCCTTTTCTATATAGGTTTGTTGGTTAAAATATTTCCCCATTGCACAGCCAAAGGGCACCTTGTGCCCATCTAAATCCAGGATACTGGTTGCAAGTTAGATATGGTAAGACATCATAATTATATTATTTTATTACACCCTCAGTATCTTCGGATAAACAATTCAACATTTCCTGCTGGGACTGGCAGTGTAGCCTACCTTAAAAATAGGAAGAGGAATTTATAAACTGGAAAAATTATTATTAAACATCAGCATACTATCAAAATAATAAATAAATAGCACTAGAATGCTATTGTTCTCATGAGGTACTACTTAATTAGTAGAAAATATTTGTAGGGCTACATGCAACCATTTGCCTTAAAGCTAAAATGTGGCCTATAAAATGGCATTTAAGAATTCTACACTAAACCTGGTTTAGGATTCACACTGAAGTCCACTAGGGATGAAAACATGTATTTTCTTCCTTCAGTTCACTAAATTGTAGAAGTTTGTATTCTAGGCAATCTCAGAATTGGAGAAACCTAACACTAACATTGCTGGATACTGTCATCAACAATTTACAAGAAAAGTAAAACAGGAACTTCATTGATTGAACAATAGCTATGTATATTCCTATTGAAATAATCTCACATGACTGGAAAATGTCCTGTACAAAAGCTTTCTGAGGAAAAAAAAAAAAAACTAAGTAAATTTTCATTGCAATAGCTGGCAGTACAGTCTGTTATGTGGAGTTTTAAATTTACCTCAAAGGTATTCCTAGCTGTCCTGGGGTCTTCATTGTTTAAAATTAGTGATTACTTCAATAGAAATCAAATATATGCTAGGATGTTCAGCCTAACTCTCATTCTTTAGCTGCTGGGTGAATATTTTTTCAATTTTAATATTTAGATTGCCAAAGACAGATATAATTGGTCTAGTTTGCAGAAATATTTCATCATTTTCCTGGTCTAGCAACCAAGATATCAACCCTAAGTTAATAACAGTTCTACCTCACAGCACAATGCTGTGAACCATGTGGAAATCTCAGAAATTCATACTGACTAGACTATAACAAGGAAATATGCTATAAAGAAGGCATGCAACTCACCCTTGGTAAAGAGAAATATTGTAGAGTCAATTTAGTTTGTTATTTTTTTTTAGCAGAACTAGTTTTTCAGTTCATTATAATGCCCCAGACCAGGATAAATTAACCAATTTATTCATTTTTCCAGTTTTCAGGCTATCTACCATATGTAAGACTCTATATTAGGTACTGGAGTGAAATTCAAGGATGAATTAGACACAGCTATTATTTATTAGAAGTTCACATTACGCCTCTAGTAGAAGATGGGACTACATCTTACAAAGTCATTCTTCCTCAACAAACTTTTTGCTAGTTTGTTTTAGCAATAATTCAAATAGTTGGGCAGACATCGACTTTCTTAACGCTATTAGACAAAACACATGTACCAAGAAAACTGTATGAGCATTTTGATTTCCCAATTTGTTCAATCCTGTTTTATTGAAACAAAGACGGGAAGAAAAGCAAATGGAAAATAAGAATAATAAAATTAGACAATGTTTATTATACACCTATTACAGAAAAATCTCAAAAAAAAGTGCCTTTAGTAGAAAATAAAGCCATAAATAAAATGGAAGAGGAATGGGAAATGTATTGGAAAGGGTAACAGGGGCTTCAAGATTAAAAATTTTTGAGAAAATTTCTCATCTGAGTCCCAAGGAATTAAAAACAGAATACATTTGCTGGACTAGATATTATAATTAGGTAGGAGGATGAGAAAAGAAATATGCTAACTCAGGGAAAGCTAAATGGACAGAATGCAATTTAAGAACTATTTGGATAGAGAGGGAGAGGAATGACAGGCAGAACGGAAGACAGAGGAATAGTTGAGTATCAAGGACAGAATTAAAGGTAAGAGGTGCAGAAAAACAACTATGGTCTTGTTAGACAACAGGTTGTCATATTTGAAGAATACACCAACTCATGAAGAATAAACACACAGTAACAGCAAAAAAAAAAGATTTATAGAGCAAACATAGTGTGTCTCTTGTGTATTGTGATCAATATACTTTTTTTTCTTAAGGAAAACCTCCTTCCAAAATATAAACAACATGAAACCATTTGAGAAGTGGTGAATAAGCAATCGTTTCACATTCAAATGTCTATCATATCTTTTGCCAGAGAAACTTTCTCACCAAAACATTGCTTATTCACAAGATTTAAAAAAAAAAAAAAAGACTATCAAAACATACTTAACCCACTGTTCATTCTTTTTCATTGTTTATCTGAATTGAGATTTGAGACAAGGCTGAATTTATGGTTCATACAAGTAAATCTACATTTCAAGGTAGATCAACTCCTTTCCATAGTATCCCAATACAAGATGCAGAGCATTCCTGAGGGATTACACAACTGTTTCTCAGTCAAATGTTATTGGACTTCCACAACCTGAGGCAGTAATCTTCCTGAAAGGCACATCCTGGAACAACTAATCACTATATTTCGTAGTTGTAAAACTAGAAAAAATATCAAGGCAAAAAGTTCACATGTACATGCTTTCTTAGATTAATGGAACAGTTCTGATCTCACTGGCCACCAATAAAGATGAACCAAAGATGTTCATCTTCCAGCAACCACATAATTTACATAAAAATGACATAAATATCATCAACTGCTGTTGAATGAGGATATGTGTTGACAGGTGTCATAAAAATCTTTAAACCACAACGAACATCTTTAAATATGATTCGTGTTGCTTTGTTTAACCAAACTCTGAGTTGCATTCATTTGATATTAGAAATATAAAATTTAAATGTGATATAGGACCTAAACATAAGTTGTTCCTGTGGTAAGAGCAAATACAAAGTTGTAAGAAAACACCCAGGATTTTCTTCCCTTCTTTAAAGCTAATGAGTTTTTTATTAAATGTGTTAAGTGTGCAAAGATTTAAAATAGAAACTGTTTAATCCATATGATTCCAGTTAAGCTGGTAGTAGTGGTAAGGTAGGTCAAACATAGAATGTCATTTTACATTTAAACTCAGTTTTAGGTCGGATTGGAAGTCATATGTATATGACTTTCTATGTATAACAGCATACATATCTACATATTTACACATACATACAAATGTGTGATATATACACACACATATATATATACACATATGTGCATGTATACACAAACATTATTGCATGAGAGAATTGTTTAAATAATGAGAAGGCCTATAAAGATTTTCTGTACACCATTATACTTACTATCAACAATAATGTATTATATCCTTAAAAATTGCCTAGAGGGTAAATCTGATGTTATTTGTTCTGATCACAATTTTATAAATTGGAAAATGTAGTTTTAATGAGTAACTTAAAATGTCTGAGTTAGAAAAGTCTTAAGAAGAATAGTAAAATATGCTGGATTAAGTGATATTTCATAAAATTACTCAAGAATTCTAACAAAAAAATCAGCAAGAAGATTTTACTTTATCAAGGAGATCTAAAACCAATGCTTTTGCGAGGTGCATTAAAATAATACTTTATTTCCAGGTGCTCCAGTCCCCTAGAATTACAAAATAATAACATTTTCACAATACTCCGCATCAGGTATTTTTCTAACTGCTTCACAACGGTTAACCCATTTAATCCTCACAAGAAACTTGTGAATCAGGTACTATTTTTATTACCACCATTATACAGACAAGAAAACTATGGCACCAGAGAGGTGAGAAACTTGAATTAGTAAATGTTAATATCAGATTTTGATATTGAACTAAGGTAGTCGGGAAACAGTGTCTGTGATCTAAACTACTGTACTACAATGCCTTCCTCAAAATGCCATTATATGATTCTCTCCATTGTGTAGGAAAGGAAAACCACCAAAAAAATTCTAAACTCCATTTCTTAGTATTTTTTAATCCAACATAAGTAAAGGTATCTACTCAAATATCTACTTTTTCATCTATTGATAATTCTCTCTTGGATGTCAAAAATGATGCCATTTATGAGTATCTGGGAAAATGTGGTATTGAAAGAGGTTTAGAAAATTGAGGTTGGCCACTGAGAGAAATAATATGCTAACATCTACACTTGAAGAGTTTGCACATTTCTTCATTGATTCATTGATTCAGCAAACATTTGTTGAGCATCTACTACAGAGATATAACTATAAACCAAAACTTTCATTGTGCAGAATTCATCTTAAAGAGAGTCATTATAGTTAGAACAGAGAGTATGACAAATTATCCATTGGTTATATACAGGAGACAACTCAAAATTAAATAAATGGACAAGTCTAAAGTTATAGATTGGGGATCACTAACAAAGAGGTAATAATAAAAATTTTGAGAATTGATGAATACTCCTAAATTGTAATAAGGAACTTTAGAACCTGAATTCATTTTTAGGAAACAGTCAAAACTGGAGGAAGAGAAAAAGAAAGGAACCAAGAATGTAACCAAAGATTTAAAGAAAGAGTCAACTCAGGAAATATATTAGAAGTAAAAGGCTTAACCAAGTATGTCAAATATGGCAGAATGTCAAAGAAATAAAGGATTTGCAAATCTTAGATTAATAGCCTGATATTTCCAGAGAAAGATTTCATTAGAGTAACGAAGTAGAAGACAAAGAGGTAAAGAGAAATATATACAATTAAAGCAAAACATCCAGCAACTTAAAAAAAGAAGCAATTAAAAAAATAGGAAGGAAGGAAGGAAGGAAGGAAGGGAGCTAGAGAGAAGAGAAAAGTCAAAATATGTTATATTGTCATCACTTTTTAATGCATGAGTTAACTATGAATGTCTACTATGGTAGCTTCATAATGTGCCAACTTGTCTAAGTTGAACTACATTTCCCAGAATCCCCTTTTTGTTTTCATGTAGGGTGGGTCACAAGAATGAGTCCTACAAAATATCTGAGGCACCAAAGGAAAACAACAGCCATTTATAACTCACACATTTTGTCACTTATCCACTGATTCTCCTCAGGGTATCCCTTTCCTTTCTTCTAGACCTATAACCAGAATCAGGTCCCAGCTAAACCAAAAGTGTGATTTACAAAATGTGACCTACAATTTGACATACACATCAAAAGAACTGCATGATTTTTCTAGTATATATTGACAGAGGCCCAGGCAATATGTATTAGAATGCATCTTAAGTTTATGAGATCAAAGTGAAAGGCCTAAAAGTCAGAATACATTTACTGATATGAGAATAAATTTATTGAAATAGAGATTTCAGATTTGATATACTAGCAGGAGCAGCTAGGAATGGCTGTATAATTTGCCTGGTTGATTAACTGGTATATAACAAAAAGGTAGTCTACATTAAATGAAGTTGATATGCCAGAATTTCCTTTATAGAAGTAGAGCAGGGGTCAGAAAACATTTTTCTGAACGTATTTTTTTTTTCTTTTGTGGGCTATATTGTTTGTGTTGTGACAATTCAACTCTGCCGTCGTAGCATGAAAGAAGACATAGAAAATATGTAAATGAATGAGCATGAATATGTCACAATAAACATTTACATCTGTTTATAAAACACCTATTTACAAAATACAAAATTACAAACATCTATTTACAAAATAAATAGTAGGCTGGATTTGCCTCAACACTGTAGTTTGCTGACACCTGCTATAGAGGAAGGTATCCAATGGCTTAGGGAGATTGGAATCTTAGAATGAGTTTATCATGACAGATCTGCTCACCTACCTCATGAGGTTCCAGAGAACATGACCTTCACCATGGCTTTCAGAAACAAATGAGCTCCAGCATCCTGTAATGGCTCTCCCCTGAAGGGCACAAATTACACTGGAAATCTACCATCACACTGAGATCTCTAAATATGATGAGAATAATGAGTTTCTAGGTAGGCAGGTGCTGAGGGGAGCACTGACATTCCAAAGGCAAGGTGGATGTTATTAATCTAATGGACAGTAGAGCCAAAGCACTAATCAGAAGAGTCTGACTTACAAATACCTTTGACATTAGCTATTATAGTTGATCATGATGTTCTTAAAACTGAAGTAAAAACAACCTGCTAAAATAGCCTGGTAAAATCTTACTTGATTTGCTTAATCAGAAAAGCTCTAAGTCTAGTGAACTAAAGTCTGACTTAAATCATGAAAACAAAGAGGTACAGCCCTTCAATGAATTCTCAATTTTGAGCAGGTTCACAGACCCAGAGGCTTTGAAATGAAGATAATATAGGTCCCCTTGAGCCAGTTACAGTATTATTTTGCATTGGGGAAGGAGAAATAATAAGATCTGGGGGGATTATTAGGCCTTGGCTCTGAACTAATTCCTAGAACCCAAAATATCACTGTCACTGAGGTCCACCAGTGAGACTAGGGGCTTTTGGAGATCAGGTGATTGGTGAAGTTTTAGCTCAAGTCCATCTCATAGTAGGTCCCTGAGGTCACTGTGGTTATTTTTTCAGATACAGAATGCATAACTGGGATAAACATACTCAGTAATTAGAAGACTCCACATATTGTTTTCCTGATACGCACAACAAGGTCTATAATGGTAAGAAAGGACAAGTGAAAGGTACTAGATATGCCTTTACCTACAACAGTGTAAACCAGGAACAATATCACACACCTAGAGGAATTGCAGAGATTAGTCCCACGACAGACTTGAGAGTTGAAAGCGCAGTCATTCCTACCATATCCACACTCAACTCACCTATTTGGCCTGTGCAGCAGAGAGATGGATCTTGAAAACTGGTTGCCAAGTAATCAGTTGTACATGGAATAGTTGTATCATATTAGACAGAAGCATGAATATTAGTGTCTTTACACTGAGTTTAAAAATGTAATTTAAGGAGATGTGTATGAGTGACAAGTTGGCAAACGCAGGTTGTAGTGGCTTTGTAGTATGTCAGATAGCTGAAAAACTACATTTCCCAGAATTCCCTTTCCCATATTAGTTTGGTTAAGGTGGACCACAATAAAGATTCTTATGGGAAATTTGGATGACGGAAGTGAAGCCACAGCTGTACATGTCACTTATCAGATGACATGAGGCAGAGGCCAGCCCTGCGACTTCTCCACCTTGCCATGGATACTCCCTCAGCTTCTCTGACTTCTGGGCAAAGCCTCTGCACGACATGCCACCAAGGTTAGAGGAAAAAAACATGAATACAGGTTTTGGCCCATCCTCATGAACTACAGCTCATACTCATATTTCCTGGCTTGTTTTTATTCTCCCCACCTTAATTCCATCTTCCCTTTCTGATTGTCTGCCTTGTGGAGTTCAAGCTCCAGCTTCAGACAAGATGATTGAGAGCCATACAAAGACTATTCAACCCAACCAGCTCCCACAGTGGCATATGGTAAAAACCTATTTAAAAATTACATCCTAGTTTTTCTGCTTCTTTGATTGAACACGAGTTCATACAGTAAAGAAAATAAATATTGGAGGCACTGGAGAGAGGTTTAAGAGCTGTTTTCCCAGCTTTTATAATTATAATTCCCCAGGTGGGGAAACAGTCTTTAGAATACAGGTGGAGAGATTTAGAGTAACAGGAAAAACTTGTTCTCTAAACTTAAGGGAAAGGAGATAATCTAGAAAGAGAAAAGTCAACATGAAAACAATATTAGATTTGAGAGTTCATTTTGTGGCACTTGAATTTGTAGAAAAGAGGGCTGGGTCTCCTGCAGCAAAAGAGACAGAATGTGACAATTGGGAGTTTGATGGTGGTAACGGCTCAGAAAAAATGGTATGAAGATCTCTAAGGAGTAAATAACTACATATTTTTAAAGTATAGCAGGAGTGACCCAGCTGATAATGGACATTATGAATTCATCCTATTAATGTTCCTTTCCATATCCTATCTCTGTACTTAAAGAGAAGACTGCAGACAGCAGGGGTAATTCAGAGGTAGAGAGGCAGAACAGAGGCAGAGCAGAAGCCAAGTCTAGGAGCCTAGGGTGGTCCCAGGAAGTAGCATTCAAATAGTGAACTATGGTGACCATTACAGGTCAGAGTTCTACTAAGTTGGAATGGGTCTTTGGACATTTCTGTATTGAGTGTCTAGCATGTTGTGGATGAGCAACAAACTCCTTGGATATTACAAATTGGGAGGAAAAAAGGTAATCAGTAAAGAAATTGTTAAAGAGAAAAGCATCAAGCTCAAAACTTAACAGAACGAGAGTGATCTATAATGATGAGTTCCGGAGTGTGCAAAATAGAGATGAAGTCAATAATATGTGCTATAGTTTGTGCACACTTTTTCAGATAATCTGACTGTAGTTTCTTCTTCTAACCTATAAAAGCTCATGAAGAAAATGCCAGATTCGACCTCTTAGTCTATGTCTGATCTATGTTCTTTGAAAACAATTTCAGGTGCACGTTTCTCTCCCTAAGCCTCCCTAAGCCCAACATCCTTAATAAATGTTTTCCAATACCCTGCTGTTTTCCAGAAACACCATTAGCCTTTTGTATATCTAATCCAAATCTTCTGCTATTTGTCTGTAACCTCTTACACATTCTGTCATTGCATTTGAATCACTTAAACCTGCATTAAAGTTTGGTGAAGTTTAGGGGAAATATTTTTTTCTCTAGGTTTACTTTACTTAATTTTCTTACGTTTAAGATTTTATCACACTTATTTTTGTAAGTATTGAAACTCATGACAATGAGTCCATTATTACAATGAAGATTCATATCAAAAATAAATTAAAAGGTCAGTATCTAAAATTGGTCTATGAATACATGTGTCTTTACTTTACCTAAATTAATTATTTACTCACCAGTATCTTCTCCCCATAGGTAAGCACCTGAGTTCACCCTAGGATCAGGTCAAACTAGCAATCTGTCATTCGACTGCCTCTCTCCTCTTATAATATTTCTCCTGAAATTTTTTTATTTTCATAACATTTTTTAAGCAAAATGTTTCATGGAAGTCCTCTGTAATCATTTAAAAAACTAACCTCTAAGAGACTGACGCTTCTGAGATGCAATCACTTTTTCTGCTATTGCCATATACGAATTGCATGCTGTGCCAGGTGTGGATTGTTAAGCCCTGAAGCGTGGATCATATAGTCCTCCAGGGTTTGTTTTGGGTGTTTTGTTGTTGTTTTCTTTTTCTTTTTTTTAAATACTGAGGACATCCCTTGTAAGTTGGATTCCTGAAGAGGATGTGGAGAAATAGGAACGCTTTTACACTGTTGGTGGGATTGTAAACTAGTTCAACCATTATGGAAAACAGTATGGCGATTCCTCAAGGATCTAGAACTAGATGTACCATATGACCCAGCCATCTCATTACTGGGTATATACCAAAAGGATTATAAATCATGCTGCTATAAAGACACATGCACACGTATGTTTATTGCGGCACTATTCAAAATAGCAAAGACTTGGAATCAACACAAATGTCCACCAGTGACAGACTGGATTAAGAAAATGTGGCACATAAACAGCATGGAATACTATGCAGTCATAAAAAAGGATGAGTTTGTGTCCTTTGTAGGGACATGGATGCAGCTGGAAACCATCATTCGTAGCAAACTATCACAAGAACAGAAAACCAAATACCGCATGTTCTCACTCATAGGTGGGAACTGAACAATGAGATCACTTGGACTCGGGAAGGGGAACATCACACACCGGGGCCTATCATGGGGAGGGGGGAGGGGGGAGGGATTGCATTAGGAGTTATACCTGATGTAAATGACGAGTTGATGGGTGCTGACGAGTTGATGGGTGCAGCACACCAACATGGCACAAGTATACATATGTAACAAACCTGCACATTATGCACATGTACCCTAGAACTTAAAGTATAATAATATTAATAATAATAATAATAATAATAATAATAAAATACTGAGGACATAAGTTGTGTTTAAATAGTACATAACAATAGCGGATTTCATTTGCAGGTGGGACTATTCCATTTGAGAAATAGAATTTTTTCATGTGAACTTGCCAACAAATTCTCCCTCTTCTCAGGGAGAAAATGTCCTAACCCACTCTGCCCTTGAATTCAGATTAGTTCAGATATACAATTTATTCTTAGACATGTATTCTACAGTACATCAGGGTATAAAAAGTCAGTGATAATATAATGTTCCTGGAAATTATGGTATACTGCCTGATAACAGCAAGAGGTTATTACCATAAAGACATTTGAACACATTTCACAATGCCAGACCAGCAAACAATGGATGTCCATAGCCATACAGCTACCATCACCTTCTATTAAAAACACAGATCATACAGATGTCTGATAGTCTCCAACTTAGCTCTGTCTAGTGGAACGTCACATCAGTTTTTTCTTAACTGATTTGATTCATGCCGTATGAATTTATTGAGTGCCTACTATGTGTTCAGCACCATTTTTGGTAACAATGACAAGCAAATTATAACATCCATGTCCTTCCTCAAAGAGAACAATTTTGGCTAGGCATGGTAGCTCATGCCTGTAATGCTAGCACTTTGCGAGGCCAAGGTGGATCATGAGATCAAGAGATTGAGACCATCCTGGCCAACATGGTAAAACTCCATCTCTACTAAAAATACAAAAATTAGCTGGCCATGGTGGCATGTGCCTATAGTCCCAACTACTCAGGAGGCTGAGGCAGGAGAATTGCCTGAATCCAGGAGGCAGAGGTTTCAGTGAGCTGAGATTGCGCCACTGCATTCCGGCCTGGCGACAGAGCAAGACTCTGTCTCAAAAACAAAAAACAAACAAAAAAAATTGTATAGAGAAGACAGATGTGTACATAAATAACTGCAATATGGCATGGTGTGATAAATGCTCAGGCAGTAATTTTTACAAGGTATTGTTACAGGATCCTTGGGGTGTTGCTTCACCAGCCAGAAACCTCTGTAGTCAGTGGCACCTTTGTCCAAGTCCTCTGTGGCCAGTGGCACCTTTGCCTGAGTTTTGCTCTGACCCAGTGGGCTTGTTCTGCCCACTCAGTCTGGCAGGCTGCAGTCAGTTTCTCCTACCAGCCTGGATCCCACACCTGCCAAGGGTCAGCCAGGTAGAGGGGCAAGGGGTGTGTAAGCTAGCCTGGGGTCTGACCACTGCACACAGCCAGGCATGCTAGCTGAGGTGGGGCGGGCACTCCAGACTCCAGCATGGGTGCCAGCTCCCTGTGAAGCTGTGACTGGACAAGGCATACCATAAGCAGCTTCCATGGCTGACACTGGGGAATGTGGTGTGGCACCCAGAAGCTTGGAGATATCAGGAATCACAGCACCCTAAAGAGAATGTCACAGCCCATGTTCAGCAAGCAACTAGATCTGGGCTCCCTGCAGGGCCACAGCTCTTCATTCCTTCTCCTTTCTCTCCTTGTCACCTGCAATGTGGTGGGCAAGGGGTATGTTTCAGCCCTGTTTGTTTTATATATCTTTTAGTCCCACCATTCAGAGGGTCCTGAATTCTTGTCCTGTATCCAAGAAGAATGAGGTATGCAGACAAGTGGAAGGTGAGCAAGACAAAGAGGAGCTTTATTGAGCAATTGAACAGCTCAGAGGAGACCTGCAGTAGGCAGCTCCTCTCTGTAACCAGGGTGTCCCAATGAGTGCTCAGGTATCAGCAGCTGCTAGGCAGGTCCTCCCGACAAGTGTCCAGCTGTCAGCAGAGACAGTTGTTCCTCTCTGCAGCTGGTTGTCTGTCATCTCCTTGAATCTGGCTGAGTTCAGGGCTTTTATGGGCCTCAGAGAAGAGGAAGTGCCTGCTGATTGGTCCATGGGCAGCCATGGGTGGAGCCGGAAAAGGCACCACAAGTTCCCACATGGGTTGAGGATCTGGCAGCCCAGCCCTCAGGCTTCAGGCCCTCCCTGGCTTGAAGGTGGAGCTTCACCCAGGACCCACCCTCTTCCAGCCAGGAGCCTGTCTTCCTCCTGCCACTGTTCATGGTGCCCAGGCTGTTTGTGCCAAACAGAGCCTGCAGGCCAGCACCAAGCTGCACTTGGCGCCCCTTCAGCCTCCCTCTCATAATCATTGATGCCCAGAGTCCAGAGAGGGTTGTGGTGACGGGGTGCTGACAGTGGGGAGATGCAAGGCAGCAGGAGAAGACACTTCCAAGCTTGAAGGGGCAAAGGGGGGGCCTTTCCAGGCCCCCAAGAGTCCGGAGGCACCGGGGTCTGCAGCCACAACTTGTGTGGATGCAGCCACACCTGGGAGGGCAGACCTCCTGCCTGCTCCCAGCTCCCACTGGCTTCATGGAATATGAAACCACCTCAAGCCCATCTCTGCCTCTCAGCCCCTCTCTACCCTGCCTTCCATGCCCAAACACACTGCTCCCACTCCAGAGGGTGACTTGGCCCAGCTCCATCCCAGAGGCTCCCTGGTCAGTAGGCAAGGAGCAGGTGGTGTGGTGGCCCTGACCAACCCCACACAAATGAACCTGATGCTCCCAGGGCCAGCCCTGCAAGTCCTGGCAGTGCCTTCAGCCAGGTGCTCATGGGCCCCTGAGATGCAGTGAGGACTGAGGTTGAGGCCACAGCAGAGGCCCCAAGACTGGGAGCAGGTCCCGTCCAGCCATGCAAGGGTTGGAGTGATGCAATCAGCTGCCTCAGGGGCACAGGGCACAGGGGACCCACAGCCACCACTGCTGCTCCCGCAACCACTCCTCTGGCCACAGCTTGTGCCTCCCCACTGCAGCTGGTGTGATGGCAGTGATCACTCCAGACAGCCTGTGCTGCCATTAGTACCATGACAACACAGAAGGGGGAACACTAAATTCTGTCAATCTCTAGATTTTTCAAGGTATTTCTTCCATAATAAAGTACCAACTTTTCAAGAAAGTAAATTCCCATCATCGTTAATACAATAGGAATTTGTGTCAGAAGTGTCTTCTCTTCTACCCCATCATCACTGTAACTTTATTTGTTTCTTTCTTTTCTCCTTACAAATGTTTCTTGGGAAAGAGTGGCCTTACTTATAAGAATTGACTTACTTAAAGACAGTTGCTTGTGGGGTAGGATTTAGGTCCCTAATCTCACTCCCCTAATGACTTTCCAAGCTTCTGAAATGCCTACTATTCATGCTTTAGCTTTATTTCAACTAAACCTAGCAAAGTTCTATAAACTGTTTTTTAAATTCAAAGATCCGTGGAAGTAAAGCATGTTTAACCATACGAATGTCTCACAAAATCTCAAAAAAAAAAAAAAACCCTACATCTAAAATTAAACTCATGACTACTCCTACTAATCTGTTTCTTCTTCAGTCTTCCCAGTCTTTCCAAGTTACCTTCCATGTACCTAGCTGCCCTTGCCAGGAATAAGAAACTCATCAGATTTTCACCCACGCCACAAAAACTGTTCTTTTCAAGATTTGCCAAAGTTCCCATGTTGCTAAATCCAACATATATTGGTCTATTCTCAATATTCTTCTTATTTGACTTATCTGAAACACTTGATACAGTTGATCACTTCTACTTGAAACATTTTCTTTATTCAGCTCTCTGGACACCACCCTTTTCTTTTTTTTCTCTTTTCTTTTTTTTTTTTTTTTTTTTTTTTTTTTTTTTTTTTTACACACAGTTTTTGCTCTTGTTGCCCAGACTGGAGCACAATGGTGCAATCTCGGCTCACTGCAACCTCCGCCTCCCGGGTTCAAGCAATTCTCAGCCTCCCGAGTAGCTTGGATTACAGGCAACTGCCACCACGCCCGGCTAATTTTTGTATATTTAGTGGAGATGGGGTTTTACCATGTGGACCAGGCTGGTCTTGAACTTCTGACCTCAGGTGATACACCCACCTTGGCCTCCCAAAGTGCTGGGATTACAGGCGTGAACCACCGCGCCTGGCCACCACCCTTTTCTTTTATGATATTCCTCTCAACTTATTGTTTACTCCTCTTCAAAATTCTTGTGTGTGTGTGTGTGTGTGTGTGTGTGTGCGCGCGTGTGTGTGTGTGTGTTTGAGATGGAGTCTTGCTCTGTAGCCCAGGCTGGAGTGCAGTGGCGTGATCTCGGCTCATTTCAAGCTCCATCTGCCTGGTTCACTCCATTCTCCTGCCTCAGCCTCCCAAGTAGCTGGGACTACAGGCGCCCACCACTGCGCCGGGCTAATTTTTTGTATTTTTAGTAGAGATGGGGTTTCACTGTCGTCTCGATCTCTTGACCTTATGATCCACCTGCCTCAGCCTTCCAAAGTGCTGGGATTACAGGCGTGAGCAACTGTGCCCGGCCCAAATTCTTAACTAGTTTCCCTAATTCTGACTCCTGAATGGTGAAGTCCCCCTGGGTTTGGCACGTGGATCTTTCTCTTTTTCTTTTTTTCCAAACACATTCCCTTGACAATCTCAATCAGTCACATGTCTCTTAAGACCATGAGCCTTGCTATGGGCTCAAATGTGCTGCCCTTCCAAAATTCGTATGTTGAAGACCTAACCTCCAGCACTTCAAAATGTGACTGTATTTAGGGATAGGGTCTTTAAAAAGGTAATTAAGTTAAAATAAGGCCATTAGGGTGTACCCTAATCCAATACTGGTGTCCTTATGAGAAGATATTAAGACGCAGAGGGAAAATTGTGGACACAGGGAGAAGACAGCCATCTACAAGCCAAGGAGAGATGCCTAAAAAAAGCCAACCCTACAAACACCTTTATCTCAGACTTCCAGACTCCAGAACTGTGAGGAAATAACTTTTTGTTATTTAAGTCATCCAGGCTGTGGCACTTCATTATGGCAGTCCTTACAAAGTAATACAAGCTAAATATATACATAAACTTAGTCTTTTATATCCAACTGCTTACTCTATATCTCATTTTGGATGACTCAAGAAGCATCTTAATATATCCCAAACCAAGTTTCCCATCTAAGGAAATGGCAAAACCATCTCTCCAGTTGCTCACACCAAAAAGTTTGCAGTCATTCTCAACTCCTTTCTTTCTCTCTTACACTATGTCAACCCACTAGCAATCGTGTAGAGTCTACCTTCAAAATAGGTCCAGAAGACAGCTACATCTCACTCCCTCCACTAATGCCACCCTGGTTCCAGCCACCATGATCCCTCAATGGGATTATTCCATAAGCCTCCTAACTGGCCTCCCAGCTTCTGCTGTGGTGCCCAATTCATTCAATTTTCAACATTGCTTGCACAGTGATCTGAGTTAAACAGAAGTCAGATCATGCCATCTGTCTACTCAAAACCTTCCAGTGATTTTTAGCTCTCACTCCAAGTAAAAACCAAAGTCCTTACAATGGCAAAAAAAAAAAGAAAGAAAGAAAAAAAACCCTCCTATATCACCAGTCTTCTTGCCTTTCTGACATCATTCCCTACTGCTTTTCCTGTCACTCTGTTATCCTTTGACAGTCACTACTCCAATCTTGGTTTTGTATGTGCTGCTCCCTTTGCCTGGATTGCTCCATACGCATCTATACATTGCTCAGTCTTTCACCTTTATTCACATTCTTCATATAGTTACTCAAACATCACCTTCTCAGTAAGAACTAATGTACTGTGATCAGTATATTTAAAACTACAGCTTTCCCTTACTGCTTAGCCTGGCTCTAGCCCCATTTATTTTACTCCATAGCATGTATCACCTTTAAACATACTTTATGTTTTTCTTTTTATTTCCATTTATTTATTTATTTATTTATTTAGATTTTTTTTTTTTTCTGTGGCCCAGGCTGGAGTGCAGTGGCAAAATCTCAGCTCACCACAAGCTCTGCCCCCCAGGTTCAAGTGATTCTCCTGCCTTAGTCTCCTGAGTAGCTGGGTCTACAGGTATGTGCCACCATGCACAGCTAATTTTTGTATTTTTAGTAGAGATGGGGTTTCACCGTGCTGGCCGGGCTGGTCTTAAACTCCTGACCTCAAGTGATCCTCCCACCTCAGCCTCCCAAAGTGCTGGAATTACAGGTGTGAGCCACAATGCCCAGCTTACAGATTTCTTAATTAAAATATTTTCTTAATTATATAATTCTTAATTATATTACTTTTAGCTTATCTCACTTACTATACGCCTGCCCCACTCCCCACAACCACCCAATTAGAATGTAAGTTCTGCAACATCAGAGCTTTTTTGTTTGTTTGATTCACTGTTTAAATTCATACAAGGCAATCAATAGATTTATGTTCAGTGAATCATATATTATTATTGGTGTAATTTAAGACTTGTCTATCCATTAGACTGTAAAGTCCATAAAAAGAGGAACAATGTCTGTTTTGCTCACCACTGTATTTTTAATACCTAGCATTGTCACAGGCTAGAAAGTTACTTAAATATCATTTTACCAATAAATAAATAAACAGATGGATTGTACTTCAGAATGAATTATTTCAAAAGAGATTTAAAAGCCCATCACCTTGAAAGTGACTTACAAACATGCAACTAAATGTGAATCAAATCAATTATTTATTGATAAAAGTAATAATAACATGATGTAATGTTAAAGAATATATCATTACAGAAAATCACTTAGCTATTCAAAATAAAACATTCAAAGATAAAGTAAATCTTGTAAACATAACACTGGGTGATATACAGCAAATTTCAGAAAAATACATGTATTGTGCTATCTACCTTATGAATGTAAAGCATGCAATATGACTCAACTTATTGCTAAGAGAGATACATACACGCAAAAAAAAAAAATAAAAGAAAGAAAGAAAGAAACGCATGTGAATAATAAGTACCAAATTCAGGAGAATATATATCTCAACAGGAAAAGGAGGAGATTATAATTAGGAAAAGGCACATGAGAGATTTCAACAGTATCTGTAACATTTTCTCCGGATAACTAGTTGTGAATACATGGCTGCTCATTAAAGTGTTATTTACACATTTTTGTTTGTCTGAAATAATTCCAAATAATTCCACAATCCAAGAGAAGCTTTCAACTATCTCTATGTTTCTCCGTGTTTTTTCTTTGCTATCCTACTTAAGCTAGCTCTTTAGTGTTCCCCGGGAGGCATAATCACACTGTCAATGATCAAATTGTTTGCTCATTCAAAGTTTGCCTCTTTCTGTTGTGCACTGAATTCTAACTAATGTTAACACTTTGGTATACGGAGAAAAATCATTTCCTTGAAAACTGGTTTTTATTCTTTAAAATAAGCTGTCATCTAATATCATGTATGTGTCTACTCTATAATAGCCATTAATAGAAATAAAGTTAAATTAGAAACATGGCTGGGTTTCTTTCATCTATATTTCCAGAAGAATGATCCTGAGGAAATCACTAAATACAGTTTCCAGTCCAAATAACATGTATTCTTATTCGGCCAACCGGTGTCACTCATGGCTGCATGTGGTTCTTAACTCTTAATATTCAAGGCCTGAAGGATGTATGAAGGGGGAAAACATTGTCACAAAAATTTTGGCAAGAGATTAAAAGTGCCAACAAAAAATTTAAATGTGATTAATCATTTTATGTGGGAGGGCCTACTATGGTATGAGAAAACCACAGATTATAAAGCTTAAAATGACACTTAGCAATGAGCCCTGTAATGTTACAGAGAGAAAAACCATGTCTAGTTAGTAGAGTTTGTGTCAGATCTTATGTTTACGCAGATTCTAGACTATTACTTTAAGCCCTTTTCCCAGAAAACACAGTCTAGTGATATCTCCAGAAGGAAAGGAAAGGACCTCCCTTTTTGAGAACTCTGTTGGCTCCTGCTAGGTATGTTAAAGATGCTATCATTTTTCACTCTCACAATGACTTGATAAGTTAGGAATTATAAATCCATTTTCTTAAAGAGCAAACTGGGCTCAGAAGGGCTGTGCCACTTGCCCCACCTCCCAAAAGAAACAAGTGACAAGACCAGAATCTAGGCAGGATTTGTCCAAGTCCAGGGCTGTGCTTGCTCCACTCTGCCTGCTCCTCTAAATAACCTAGTAATGAGCTGGGAGGAGGAAGGGGATATTATAGCAATCATCAATGCCCTGTGGTCTAAATGTCTCACCCAAAGAGGTGAACATTCTTGTTATAATGTTTTGTGGTCCTCCAAAGAGTCACAGTACATAATAGGATATACACTATATCTGTGGTTTAACATTTTCATGGGACAGCGAAGTAATCTGCGGGAAAAATGTCTAAAAGTCTCTTTAGGGGAACGATAAAAAAAAAAAAAAAGCTTAAGAAACACTTCTCTATATATTTCAAAAACAAAAATGCAAGTCAATTTTGAAGTCATTTCTCAGACTGTACATACAAACTCAAAGTCAAGGTATGTGTTTCTCAATTCTATTGAATATATATTTTCAAACATCATTGGTTCTTTTCTTTTATTAGCCACAGGTTTTATGCTGGTCAAAGCATGGGTTTTAGAGTCAAGTGGATTTATCAAGTTGTCAAATCAGCTCAACTACTCATAAGTTTTGCAATTACTTGAACTTTCTGAGTTTCATCTTACAGGACCATTGAAATATTGAAATGCAATAGCATGTGAAATGCCTAACATAAAGTAACTTTCAATAAATGTGAATTCTTTCCCCCACATTGGGCTATTAATTTCTTTGGGTAGTAAATCTCCATTATAGGAAGAAGAATGTAAGAATTGGTTACAATAAAGGCTGTTTTACTTTGGGGAAATAACTGAATATTTTTGACCTTCATAGAATTATGCAGCTTCCAGGTGGTTGTGGTTTAGTATTTGAGCATTTAGAAAAATAGGAGAGAGCTGTATAAGAATGTAGTAACAGAATTTGTTGGAGTATTATAAAGGAGAACTTTAAATGGACTGTGACAGAAGAAAAAGTAAATAAAATACTTATTTCAGTCATTACCATTAGTGGTCAGAAGAGCTTGTATTTAAATAGTGAAATCACAGAGAATAAATATCTTAAATGAAAGAAAGGAATAGAAAGCAGGTAAACTGACCTTTATCAAGATTTATGTTTCTGATGTTGTGATATAGCATACATAATATGCTTCAATGCAACTGTTTGAATTCCAGAATGTTTTCAATGGAGGACTGCTTCCCCGTCCCATTGTGCTAGCTTAAGAACATGACAATTAGAATTGTAATCTTCATAATTTTCATATTTAATATTTCCCCTTTCCTTCTATAATAGGTAATATAAAAATTTAGCTAAACTTGTGCCCCAATTCAGATTTAATTCAAATAAATATATTATCTCATATCTGTAAGCTAAAAATATCTTCACCAACAAATTTCATATTTCGAAGAACTTGCTTTATAGGTAAACTAATATTAATAATCATGTTTATCTTTCTACGTTAACATAATTGTCTTAGGTTCTCCCCTACAATTTTAAAAGGGCATATACCAAGTAGAAAGGATTATATATATAATAAAATATAATATATATGTAGAATATACATTTTTATTCAACAATGAATGTGTATATGCCTGTTCATCTAAATCTTATGTCTTATGTGTGTTTGATAATCTTGCTGTGATAATCACATAGGCATTAAAAATTGGCACATTTTATTTCTCCAGGGAAGAAATAATATCACTTTAATTATACTTATCACCATGGTAAAGTAGCAGCAATTTAGAAATACACTGGATCAGGTTATAAACAAGTAACTTAAGAACTGAGACACTGGCTGAAAATAATGAGGTGAAGAAAAAGACAAAATTTGACAAATTTTTTATTTTTATTTGTTAGTAACAAAAGGAACCATCATTTTACTGAATATATAGCTATTGGTTATAATGATTTCAGAACAAATAATCTTGTCCAGGGGGGTTTATTCATCTTAGTCTTTACTTATCTTATTCTTACCTGAGAAGAGCACAAATAAAATTTCTCATCAGAAAAGTAGACATGGCTCCCGACTACCTTTGCATCAACAATCCACCAGTGTTCATTTCAAGGCACCATATCTAGCTCCAGATGACCTAGGTCAATGTCCATTAAATATTGGAAAAATTAAACTTTCAAGTCCCAAAGTGGTGAAAGAAAAATTAGCATTCCAAAATCCTTCCTTGCTGCTGCTTCTTTATTTTAACATATTTGAAACTATTACTAGAAACTTTAAAATATCTAAACCTTCCTTTTTTCACACCCTGTCTCACATCACTTCCAAAATACATGTTTTGAAGTTCAATTCCCGAGTTTTACGTTATGTCTGGACTTCTGGCTAATTCTAGTATTGAGTACTCTGGATGGGCTATTTTGCTTCATTCTGTTATAATTATATGTCAGTTACACTACGTGAATGCAGTTTTCCACATAAATGGTGTTGACAACAATTGATATTGTGGCCCAGAGGCTGTAGAAGTGGTCAAAGCCCTAGTTGGGAGAATAGCTTTTAAAAATGTTGTTTAAATGAATTAGCTTATTTCCTTTCCTTTCTGCTGCCTATTTTCCACCTCTTGTTTAGAATGAACTAAGATTTTAATAGCCAGGACTAGACAAGTGGTGGTGAGGGGAGGCATTCAAATGAAATGATAGTTTATCTAGAGAACATGCAATGAATCCACACTTAACTTTCTTCATCACTTTCCCCTATTTCAGAACTTGCATAAACTTCTGTAAAGTCTTCAGTTCTTGTTTTGTTTATTTGGGATAAAACGAATTATCATCTCATCTACACAAAAGGAGCAAAATACACAGGCAGCCTTGCATGGATCATAGACATGAGAAAACTGAGCATTCTCAAACTTTTTAAAGATCAATTAATTTTGAAAGAATTTTACAAGACTGATTTTGCTATCTTTTCAAATAAGCATTTCTGTGAATTTTTAAGTTTGAAATGCTATATTCAAGTAATTTCCATTTATATATAAATATAGCAATCAAAATATACTTAGCATTGCATGACATCACACAAGGTACTTTATGAAAAGGAAAAGAGCCATTTACAAACCCCAAAAAAGTAATGCTAGAGTCTGCAGAAAACAAAATTGTATTCCTATTACAGACAGAGCTGGATCTTTCTCCTTTGATCTCAGATGTTCCTCTGGAATTTACATAACAGAGCTTAGACATGATCAATAACCTAAACAAGCTTAAAATCTTGTGTTCCAAAACATACCTTTTAACTGAATGTCTGCATATACTTTTCATAAACTTTGGATGAATCATCAGCATCAAAACCCAAAAAGCCTCCATTCACCAACACCCACCTAGTGCCAGTCACTACTTTGAAGCTTACTTTGAAAAAAGTGCTGAAAGGGAGTTTGCTTCCTGTCTGAAGCACAGACGTGGTATATTAGGGTAGTTCAAGGTCTGAGAGAAGAGATACAATTTGTTTTACTCATGTCTTCACCATTTACATCTGCATTTTTTAGCTTGCAACTTTAAGAAATGGTTTGAGTTGCTTTCTTCTGCTTTGTTTTATAACAGACTTGAAAGAAGTCTGTTTTGTCCTTCCAGATATCCTGGCAGATGCTATTGAATTGATACTAACCACTGCCATTTTAACACTACACAGAAACAAAACATAGATTCATTCTGAACCATAGCAGTAAATGTTCTGCAGCAACAGATGAATTTTTAAAATATAGATACGTTAAGATGACAGGTTAAACTGGTTTAGAGGGTCCCTGTGGATAAGAAGTATATACTGGAATACAGATTGATCTCTGGAAGCTCTAGAATTTGATGTGAAAGATATAGTGAGTGAAAACTATCCTGGGGTTCAACCCTCTGTCAAAGATTCATCTTTAGTTCTACTTAGTAAGAACTCCATACCCATGAGAGAGATAGAGAAAGCAAGGAATGAGACCATTATGATCACTTTTGGTTGATATGCTCTTATGGCTACACCCATCTGAAGGGACATGCCATGAAAAACAGGCAGAGAATATAGAAACTGGAAATGCAATCTATGGACAGAACTACTTTAAAAGAAAATATTTGCCTTATTCTTCTCCAAGGAATCAATAGATCTTCAGTGTCATATAACAAAATTCAAAGGGAAACATCAAATCCCTCAAAAGTCTTAGGTATCTGACCGTGAGTCATCAACCTAGTATGTCATTCTCTTCTATATTACAAAATAATTCATTTCCTCTCTTTCAACAAATATTTGTTCTATGTCTGCCATGTAACAGGAGCTGTGTCCTGGGCATTAAGAAAACAGCAGTGAACAGGAGAAGGTAACCATACAAAGATCACAGACAACAGTACTTCACACATTATTCTTCATAAGTTCCTTACGAGACTAAGTCACTGAGAATAGCATTGCAAAGTGTTACACACTAAACTTTCTTCACTTCCCTTTTCAGACCTTCAAGCATTTCAACCACAAGTTCATAGATCTGTTTACAATAATCTCGTTGATTTATATGCCAATGGGATAATGAATTTTCAACTCTAAGATGGGTGCACCAAAGGGTTCATGTTGACTCACATGAAATTTAAAGGAAGAATTACACTGAATTTTAGAAGCCAGCATATAGTAATGTTGTTTCTTTATAACTTATTTCAATTTTATTTAATCTATGAATATTCAATCTAACATTAAAAGTATTGTAGAACATCTATATGATTTTTGTTAAATAAAAGAATTACATTAGCTATTTCAGAAAAGTGGCATCTATTTTACATAAACAGCCATACTAGGGGGTTGGCAACACAGTACGGAGCACAAATGAGTTTTCCTAATAAAAGAAATACTAATACTTCAGAAAATGTATCTATCTTCTTGAGACCTCCAGATAATTTGAACAGCATAGAACTACCAGGATGCTCCAGCCACTTCAGAACTTGAATTGGTCATTTTGTTAGAAAAACTTGAAAAATAGATTCCTATTAATCTATATCACATGAAGCAGGAAAACCCCTCACTAATCTATGTCAAATAATTTCATATACGGTCTTTGCTCAAGTTCAATTCAACTGTTTTTTTTTATTTAAACAACATGTAACTACTAGGTGATAGATGTATGTGCTAATTAAAATGCCACATTTCAAAAAAAGATTTGGGCAGAATGGAGCCAGTTATTTACCTGGGAAAAGAGAAAGAAGTATTTCCAGTTATCATGGAATACTTATAAACCAAGTAGATCCAGAGGCCATATTTGCATTTTGTGCTAATGCCATTTCTATCTATATGCGCCTACCTTACTCTCTGGCGTGAACCTTCTATATCATAGGGGCTCTAATGATAGCCTCTAGTCACTTGTCAAGGACAGCTCCCTTGCACCTGCTATTCTTCCCCCTAGAAATAATCTTCTAGATGCACATATGGCTGCCCTTTTTCCTTCTGTCAGATTTTAGCTCAAATGTTCTCTCCTCCCAGAAACCTTTCTAGATCACCTATGTTCATTTGGTAACAAAAATTGCTTAACAAATAAACCCAAATGTAATGGTTCAAACACAATAAGGGTTAACTTCTCTTTCAGTGAATAGTTCAGGCAAATCTTGCAGGTTGCAGCCAAAGCAAGAGCCTTTGCTCCACACAGTCATTTGGGTACCCAGGCTGACAGCGGTGCCGCCTTTTTTAACAGATGACTTCCAAGATTCCTTTGGTTACTCTACCCATTGTTGTGACTTTACAGTTCACAAAAAGAAGTAAAAGCACTAAAAATCGTGTGATAAAGACCTGAAGTGACACACTTCACTTCTTCTCATAGACTGTTGGAAAGAACTTACCCAAACGGTTACTGCACCATTGAAATTTAGAAATTAAGTGTAGTTGGGAAGCCACATGTTCTGTCATGGTAGAAAAAGTGGAGAATGAACTTTGATGGACAACTAGCAATGGCTACTATAGTACACGAGCTTTAAGTCACTTGCGGTAGGTTTCTATCTTTCCGCTTAATACATAAGATCTTCAAGGCAGGAACTTTGTCTATCTTGCTCATGTCTACATGCTTGACGTAAGAATAGTACTTGGTACTGAAGAGATTATCAAACAATATTTGCTAGCTGATTTACCAGGCCAATGCCTCTAAAGACTTTTGTGGAATGAAACCCAGATATTTATTTGCCATGGCTCTCTGATGCCCAAAAGTCTGCTTTCAGAAATAACCATGTTCATCTCTTCTTACTTGGTGCCCTTTCATAACTATCAAATAATGGAACACTTCCTAGCATTATTGAGAAGCTGCCATGTGCCATATACCACTAAATGTTCCATATGTATTGTCTCATTTAATCTTCACAATAACCCTAGCAGGTAGGTACTCTTATTAGTCCATTTTTACAAATTAAGAAACTGAGTCTTAGGAAGTAACTTACATAATAGTAGCTACTTTGTAAGTAATTTGCTCAAGGCCCATGGTGGATAACGTAATACAACTTGGACTTAAATCCAGTCCTAGAACTCAGTCTCCAGAGCCCAAGCTTTTAACCATTAAGCCATATGGCCTCCCAAAAATTATTGATTCATTTAAAGCAGTGGTTCTCAACTGGGAACAGTTTTGGCAATGTCTGGAGACGTTTTTGATTCCCATGACTGGGATAGGGATATTATCAGCATGTAGTGGATATAGATAAGGATGCTGTTAAACATCCTAAAATGCACCTGATCATCCCCAGAAAAAAAAAAAAAGAATTATTAAGTTCAAAATATCAACAGCGCTGAGGTTGAGAACCCTGATTTAGAAGGACATGCTATTTAGGCAGTGACATGTTGCTTTGAATAAATCATAAGCAAAGGTCTGCTTATTCTGATTTTTTCAAAGGTTATTTTTTGTTCACTTGAAAATTATTTTTGAGATTGTCCTATTATGTTGTTATTTACTTCCTCTTTTTATATCTCAGCTTCTAATTGCCATTTGCCCCTGGATATTTTATTAATTATCTTTTTAAAGCTTGAGTTGCCTTTTGTGACAGCTCGGGAAAGTCTCCACTGTTTTTTACTCAAATACCTTTCTGTATCCTACCTCTTTAATGACACCTTACTCTACAGGTTAGTAACCTTTGTGACAACCTCCCCTACCCAGACCTAAATCAAGTGTTCATAGAGCTCCCTCTTCCCTCATTAACTTACCAAAAGTACTTACCCCATTTGAGGCCACTGTGTTCTCTTGAACATAGCCAGGATTTTAATGAACACTTAATGTAAATCCACTCATCTTATTTAAAAAGTAAAATGAAAATGGCAAGTTAATAGCAAAACCAAGATGAGACACAAGGCCTTCTAACTCCCAGTTGATAATTATTTGTAAGATACCACATAACCTCCTACCTGAGAAAATGTCCAAATGCATTTATACTTTCTCATATTAATGATTTAATATAATTATATATAAAAGTAGAGTTAAATATCTTAATTTCTAAGTAAGTTGTTTGATATCATTTGCTTTTTATATTTGTATATTTGCTCTGACACTAAAAATGTCTCAAGATGTTGTTTACAAAAATCAAAACTACTGATTTTTACTAATCACATTGCCCCTTCACTGGCTTTATAGTCAGACAATATGAATATAGCCTTATAGAATTTTAATTGGAATGTTTTATTTTTAATACAATAGTATCTAGTCAGCTTGGTAATGACAGAGAGCATGAAGAAACTCCAGCATCCAAGAAAAAGAATGTTGAGAATTTTTACATTTCCTTTAACCTGTTGCCCAGAGCTTTGACTTTAACTTAAACTGATTTGGGGGGTAGCAGGAATGACAGGATGGAGGCAAGAGATGGGTAGTGAGGATGATGAAAGAAAAAAAGACTACAGATGAAAAAATCCACTTAAAGAAAAACAGGGAAACCAATCTGAGCAACTCAGAAAGCAAATGGCCCCAAATGTGAACTTACCACCACCAAACCCAGGATCTCCAGGTGTTTTCTTTCCTTTTCCTACAGAGACAAGATTGTCAGGATGTCAAGCACCTGACTGAACTCTGCCGCCCTGCACTGTGAATTCCAGAGCTATGTGTGTCATTCTGCCCATCTGTTTCTAATTTAACATGCTCTTTCTCTCCAGATAGCTTTACAAATAGCTAAGCACACTTAATGTGGTGACCCAACCAGGAAGGATGTGTCAGACTGCTAGCTCTGGTGCTCCTTTCAAATGAGTGTTTAGACAGGCAAAACACGACCAGCAGCTATTCCTTACCATCGATTTCCGTGGCAGTGAGCAAGTCAAATTTCTATATGCTCTTTCTTGTGACCTTGGCTGCTGTTTCACTGTAATTATCTTAAAAGAACTATAGGTAAAATCTAGGCATTCTCATGAATATGAATTTTTATGGAAATGAACATCAAGTATGGAATGTAAGCATGTGTAGAACAATGAAGAAGCAACAGATGTGAATGAGCGAGAAGGGGAAAACAAGAGGAACCAGATGGTTAACACCCTTATGAAAAATGAATACGAGATGCAGCACAATTGCCCTCTTGGTAGAAATAGAAATATTGTAGCCTTAAAGAGAATTTGGTACCCAGTTTAATCTTTTCCTGTCCCCTATTATTCTGCTTCTTGCCACTGTACTGTAATGCTGACTCTGAGACTTTTACAACCCCAGAGTGTAATATTTGTCATGGAACACTAAACCACCCAATTAAAGAACACACTTATCCATGATGTCACATCATACCTGAATGGTTGGCTGAGCCCAGAAAGAATAGGAACAAAGAAAAGGAGAAAAAGAAGCACCTTTAAAATATTCCCAGTAAAAAGAGTAGCAAACATGAGAAAGATAAATGCATAGGGTTTCTCTTTCCCACTTTTGCCACTCTTTCAAATATATAAGCTATAAGAGATTAGATAATAAGATTTCAGGTATAAAACATCTCATAGATATAAATGAGATATAAAACATTCAATTAGATGGTAATTGGACATAAAAGATTCAATAGAAGTGGATTTTTTAATATAAATTAACATTAAAAAGTCCCAAAATTGTATAA
This sequence comes from Macaca nemestrina, assembly GCF_043159975.1. Taxonomy (NCBI): domain Eukaryota; kingdom Metazoa; phylum Chordata; class Mammalia; order Primates; family Cercopithecidae; genus Macaca; species Macaca nemestrina. The sequence goes on along the minus strand of NC_092127.1, from coordinate 81,801,508 downwards.
GGTAACCTCCACCAAATACGCAAACACATGTGTTATGGATATAAAATCATAATACACAAACTATTCTGTGTTCATTAAATCATTTAAGATATGACTTTTTTCATACTGCAAAATCATTCAGTTTATCATAACTCAGACTGAGTCATCTTGTGCCTATAGAATTCTCGAAAATGTCCTGCATATGCAAAGGTCCCTTCTAGACATAAATGAAGTAAAATAAAATAAAATTGAAAGGAGAACTATGAAAGAAGGAAGAAAGGCAAATTAGCATTAAGCCTTTTCTATGGGTTTTTGTCCAATCCATGTTCTTTAATATGAAGAAAGAACTTACAAAGTTTATTTAAAAAAATAAATGAATGGACTAAGAAGTACATTTGACTCCAAATCTAATTGGTCTTAGACTAAAAGATATGATAAGGTATTACTTTGTATGACCATATTAGTAAAGGCATAATTTGACCTGTATTTTCAGGGGTGCAGGTGCCAGAAGTCAGTCTTTTTTACCACCAACAGATTTTTCTTCTCTTATATCTTATTGGTCACATTGTGCCACATGGCCATTCCCAGTTCTCTGGGAAGTAGAAAAAGTGAGTATTTAGCTTTTTAATCCTTTATGATGGAAGGTGGCAAAGCAGAAGGGGTTGGGAATGGATATTTAGTGAGACAACAATGTCTGCCACGAGCATCCTTTATAATTTGCTTTCCAATGAAAGAGGTATTTGTGACTGGTTCTACTCTTCTGTCGCCTTCCTGCTTTGAAAGCAAATGTGATGCCCTGATCTGTAGAAGGCACCAATATCATGGAGTTGAGAAGCCAAACTGCCAAGGAGACCAGAAGAGAATGGTGAAGAGCACCTGAGTCTTTACTGATGTCACCTAGCCACTGCACCAGCATAGACTCACTTCTTTCCAGACTTTCCCTACATGAGAAAAATAATCCCCTATTTGTTTTAGTTGCTGTTGCTCTTTTGCATGTTAAGGTGGTGCTCTATTGAATACTTTAACATTTTCCAGGTCAAGATAGAAAACCATTCAAATGCCAATACACAGAGAATTGGCATGGGGTGCAGGTCCCAGGGCAATAAGGGAGAAGCAAATTGGAGGCAAATTCCAACTCTCATGGAAAAAAAATTAAAGCTAACAATGTACTTCAGAATTAAGAGACTAGGAAAACTGGAAGATGGATTATAACATCTGAGGAAAGAAAGAATCCCAAACCACAGATAAATCTATTGCTTAAATCCCACAATCTCTGCACAGATTTTAAAAATGTCCTACATGCTTTTCTTCAAGATACCTGTGCATTAACATTGTGTAAGCAGGGAAGACAAAACAAAATAAAATAAAAGGGAGATTGTCCAAAGTGTTGACCAGAGAATGAGGTTTTATAAAATTAAAACCAAAAGATGGAATAATTAAGAAGATTAAATATATGTGTCTCTTGTACAAAAAGGCTAAAATCAATATAGAAACCATTATCAGATTTCAGATGAGTAGAGACTATCTTCCAACTAAACTATGACAGATAGAGAGATAAAATACCATCCCCTGGAAAACTCTAATTCTGTAACAGAGAAGACCCAGTAAAATCCTTTTGAAACAACTAATATGATTTTGAAAAAAAATATTTAATCCAACTCCTTCATTTTACGGATGGGAATTTATGAACCAGAGAGGCTACATTATCAAATAGAATAAACCAAATATTTATAACATTATAAGGATATTTGTCAAAAATAATAATTAACATTCACAGGTCAGTCACTTTTCTAACCAATTTATTCACACTGTCTCATTCAGTACCAACAACCACCCTATGAGATCATCATCTCATAGTTAACTACTGTGACCTCTATTTTAGAATTGAGAAACAGAGGATCAGGAGCTTAAATAACTCGCTTAACATAAAACATGGAGTCAACTAAGGCTTCCATTTAACCAGGCTATCAAACACAAAGCCCTCATTCTTACAATACTCTTCTAATGATAGTTCCATCTTTATGAACATTCCAGGTAATCTTATTTCACTTTTCACTGAGAACAAAACAAGTTACAATTTGATAGCACAATATGGTGACTATAGTTAACAACTTAATTGTATATTTCAAAATAACTTAAAGAATGTGATTAGATTATTTGTAACTCAAAAGATAAATGTTTGATGGGATGGATACCCCATTCTCCACGATGTGCTTACTTCACATTGCATGCCTGTATCAAAATGTCTCATGTACCCCATACTTATATCTTATGCTGTCTACTTTGAAATTGCCTTATTTTATTTATGTATATATATGGGGTAGGTGTCCACTTTGCTTCTCCCACATGTGTGTGTGTGTGTGTGTGTGTGTGTGTGTGTATATATAAAATATATATATAAATATATTTGAAAGAGTAGCAAAAGTGAGAAAAAGAAACCCTATGCATATACAGGTGTATATGCATATATATAGGTAGGTTTATCTGTGTGTATACATATACACACATATATATACATATATACACACACACACAACTATGTACCCATAAACATTTTTAAACACCAAGTTACATGTAACAATGTGTCAAAGATGGATAGTTACGTAATGAGTAGCTTCATGAAAATATAATTTTGATTTAATTTAAATTTATAATTTTAATAAAAAGAAACAAGAGGTTTTGTATAACCTTATAGACTATTCTATACTTGGCTACCTTAAAACAGTGTTATTTTATTAATGCACTAAGATCTTAGATGAAGCCCGTGTTTGTGAAGTTACCTATTGGGTCAGCATTTGTACAATGGATCTCTCCTGGTAACCTGCCCCCAGAAGGTAAGCATTTAGCAATCAAATCTTCACCTATTGTTTCAAGATTAGTACTCTATTTGAGGAAGAGATAAGAAAAGTCAAGAATACTTCATATGGGGTGTCTTCATCTTTCAATCTGAAAATGCCAAAGTTGAAAGCCTAGCTGGCAAAACTTTAAATTCCATTACCTCCCAAACCATAGAGAGCTTATGGAGCTGGGCAATGAAGTCAATTACCAACATCACTAATATAATTCTAATTATTCTGCATGGCAATCACTTGCTATAAGGCCATAAATGTCAAAATTTAAAAAGTCCACAAAGTTTAGGATTTGCAATAATCAGGCACAAGTGTACGATTGGGCGGGGTCATTGAGAAATCAGTACTTAGTGGAACCAACTGCCCATAAAACAATGAAATGCATTATGTTTAGGTTGACTGTGAGAAAAACAGTTAGCATAACATGGAGCTATAATTTAAAGTAGGAAGAAAGTGAGAGTGAGAGTGAGAGTGAGAGAGAGGGGAGGGGAGTGAGAATGCACACACTATAAAAGAAGCTTAGGATGCAAGACATACTGCTTGTGTAAAGCACATGTTGACTTGGGAAGAGTTAGTTGTTACCAAGCCACTGCAGCACACTTGTAACATGATGTCTTTTAAAGGGATCTCCCAGAGATGATGCATAATTTACAAGATGCCACAAAAATACATGAATTGCAAATCAGTCGAAAAATTTAGAAACTTGAAAGAGCTAGGTAACGACAGAAAATACAAGTAGAAATATGTCATTGAGTTAGTAAAAGAAGCAATAGATTTAAGGAGACTCAACAGAGAAGTTGCCCCTATAGAACAAAAAGGAAGCAGAAAAAAAGATAAGTAATAGACTAATTTAAATATGTATTGCCCCCCCCCCTTTTTTTTAAAGACATTCTCGCTCTGTCACCCCACCTAGAGTGCAGTGGCATGATCTTGGATCACAGCAACTTTCATCTCCTGCACAGAAGCAATCCTCCCACCTCAGCCTCCCACATAGTTGGAACTACTGGTGTGCATCACCATGCCTAGCTAATTTTTGTATTTTTTTTGTAGAGACGGGGTTTCACCATGTTGCCTATGGTCAGTGACTTAACTGCACATCTTCTTTTATGGGTAATGTTAGCTTGTAAATGGCGTAGCTAAAATATATTTGTAGAGCTGCTTCACAGAAAGATTGGGGATCCCTGCCATCTAATGTACAAAGACAAAAACCAGAGTGATTCCTGTCAGGCCAGAAATTCAACAACCCTACTTTGGAAAATTGCTACTTGAAAATCCCAGAAATTCATAAAATATTAATTGCATGCTGAATTAGATTACTACTTTAAAATCTTTAAACAGGGAATCCCAAAATTAATTCTTTCTGTAAAATGCTAGCAAATTCTCACATGAAATGGCTAGATGGAGATGAAGAGAAAGGGCTGGTCCCAAAAAATGTATGCATGAATGAGTATGAATGTGTGTCTCTATAGATTTTTTTTTTAACTTCTATTAGTCTCACAATTCAATTAAATGAGAAATCATACTGTGAAACCCAAGGGTCAACCCAGACTCAATTTATTTTTTGTATTCCCAGATGGTCTTATGCTTTGCCACTATGCAAGGATTAGAAAAGAACAGTATCATTTCTGTAATTACTAAAATATCATTGATATAAAATAGTGAGCATATATAACATTTACAGTTAATCGGTTGTGGCCTATGAATTCACCTAGGCGGCCATCACTATAATCAAAATAGTGAGCATATTTGGTTTTCTGTTCCTGTGTTAGTTTGCTAAGGATAATGGCCCCCAGCTCCATTCATGTCCCTTTAAAAGACATGATCTCTTTCTTTTTTATGGCTGCATTGTATTCCATGGTGTTTATGTACCAGAATTGTTTCACCCAGTCTATCACTGATGGGCATTTAGATTGATTTCATGATGAGCACACAGGGACACATAGAGGGGAACAACACTTACTGGGGCCTATCAGAGGGTGGAGGGTGAAAGGAGGGAGATGATCAGGAAAAATAACTGATGGGTACTAGGGTTAATACTTGGGTATTGAAAAAGTCTGCACAGCAAACCCCCATGACACAACTTTACCTATGTAACAAACCTGCACTTGTGCCCCTGAACTTAAAATAAAAGTTTTTTCTTTTAAAAAAAAAAAAAGAAGCATATCTATCACTCTTAACACTTTCTTCGTGCCTCTTTGTCATCCTTCCTTCCTCTTCTCCACTCTCTGTGCCATCCCTAAGCCACCATCAATCTGCTATCTGTCACTATACAATAATTTATATTTCCTGGAGTTTTTTATAAATGGGATCATACACTATATCCTCTTTTCTTGTCTAGCTTACTTTGCTCGTATAATTATTTGGAGATTCACTCATATTGTGTGTACCAATAGTTTTCTGCTTTTCATTGCTGGGCAGAGTTCTACTACGTGGACATAACACAATTTGTTTTTTCAGTTACCTGTCACTGAACATTTGGGATTTTTATTTCCAGTTATTGGTTATTATAAATAAAGCTGCTATGAACATTCACATACAGGCTTTGTGTTGACATATGCTTTCCTTCCTCTCAGGTAAATATCTTAGAATAGAATAAATAGATCATGTAGTAACTATAAGTTTAACATTTTAAGAAACTGTCAAATAACTTTGCAAAGTGGTTTTACTATTCAAATTCCCATCGATAGTGTATGGGAATTCCAGTTCCTCCACATTTTTATCAACACATGCTATGGTCAGTTCTTTAATTTTAGTTATTCTAACATGTGTAGTAATAGTATGACATTGTGGTTTTAATTGGCATTTCTCTATTCAGCATATTTTTATGTGCTTATTTATTATCAAGGTATTTTCTTTGATGGCATGTCTATTCAAATATTTTACACGGATTTGACTGGTTTATTTTCTTATTGAATTTTGAATTTTCTACACATTCTGAATAAAATGCCTTCATCAGATGTAAAGTTTGCAAACATTTTTACAGAATATGAATTATCTTCCATTATCTTATGGATTCTTTTCAAAATAGCAAAGTTTTAAATTTTGACGAAGTCTAATTTATTTTATATAGACTGTACTTTTAATGTGGTATCTGAGAAATCGTTGCACAACACAAGGTCATTCTCCTATGTTTTCTTCTGAAAGTTTTATAGTTTTAGCTTTTACACTTAGGTCTATTATTCTGTCACATGTGTCCATGTGAAGAGACCACCAAATAGACTTTGCGTGAGCAATAAACTTTTTAATTGACTGGGTGCAGGCAGGCTGAGTCTGAAAAAGGAGTCAGTGAAGGGAAATAGGGGTTGGGCAGTTTTATAGGATTTGGGTGGGTAGTGGAAACTTACAAAGGGGTTGTTCTCTGCTGGGCAGGGGCAGGGATCACAAGGTGCTCAGTGGGGGAGGTTCTGAGCCAGGAGAAGGAATTTCACAAGGTTAATCGTTCAGTTAAGGTGGGGCAGGAACAAATCACAATGGTGGAATGTCATCAGTTAAGGTAGGAACCAGCCATTTTCACTTCTTTTGTGATTCTTCAGTTGCTTCAGGTCATCTGGATGTATTTGTGCTGGCCACAGGAGATATGATGGCTTAGCTTAAGCTCAGAGGCCTGACATTCCTGTCTTCTTATATTAATAAGAAAAATAAAACAAAATAGTGTTAAAGTGTTGGGGTGGTGAAATTTTGGGGGGTAGTATGGAGAGATAATGGGTGATGGTTTTCTGGGGTGCTTCAAGTGGGATTAGGGGTGGCATGGGAACCTAGAGTGGGAGAGATTAAGTTGAAGGAAGATTTTGTTGTAAGGGGTGATATTGTGAGGTTCTTAGAAGGAGCATTTGTCATACAGAATGACTGGTGATGGCCTGGATGCAGTTTTGTATGAATTGAGAAACTAAACAGAAGACACAAGGTCTGAATAAGAGAAGGAGAAAAACAAGTATTAAAGGACTAAGATTTGGGAGGACCCAGGACATCCAATTAGAGAGTGCCCAAGGGAGTTCAGCATAATTACTTGCTTGGTTGGTGAGTTCTTGGGCTCTATCCTTGACAGAGTTCTCCTTTTTAAGTTGGAGGCTGAGCTTGGTGAGGTGTGTTTTTAAAAGACCATTAGTCCATTCTACCTTTCCTGAAGATTGAGAACAGTAAGGGGTATGAAGTTTCCACTGTATACGAAGAGCCTGAGAAACTGCTTGGTTGATTTGACTAATAAAGACCGGTCTGTTATTGGACTGTATAGAGGTTTGAAGGCCAAACTGAGGAATTATATCTTACAGAAGGGAAGAAATGACTGTGGTGGCCTTTTCAGACCCTATGGGAAGGGCCTCTACCCATCCAGTGAAAGAAGGTACCCAGACAAAGAGGTATTTTAGTTTCCTGACTCGGCGCATGTGAGTAAAGTCAATTTGCCAGTCCCAGGCAGGGGGCAAATCCCTGAGTTTGATGTGTAGGGAAGAGTGGGGGCCTGAAAAATCCCCAAGGAGTAGTAGAATAGCAGATGGAACATTGAGAAGTGATTTCCTTGAGGATAGATTTCTATGATGGAAAGGAAATGAGAGGTTCTAAGAGGTGGGCTAGTGGCTTGTAACCTACACGGAAGAGGTTATGAAATGACAACAGAATAAAATGGGCTTGTGAGGCTGAAAGATTTTTTTTTTTTTTTTTTTTTTTTTTTGGTCTAGGAACCATCTGCCTTGAGTGGGGAGGGATTGATAGGTGGAAACTTCAGTGGGAGAGTAAATAGGAGTGACTGATGAGAAGGAGAAAAACTGGCCATGAGGGACAGAAGTAGGAATACTGGCTGCCTTTTCAGCTGTCTTATCAGCATAATTGTTGCCTTAAGCAATGGGGAGGGAAGTAGGAATACTGGCTGCTTTTTTAGCTGCCTTATCAGCATAATTGTTGCCTTGAGCAATGGGATCTGAGGCCCTTTGATGGCCTTTGCAGTGAATGACTCCAGCTTTTTTCTTTGGGAAGTAAAACAGCCTTGAGAAGAGTTTTTATTAAAGAGGTATTAATGATGGAGGACCCTTGTGTAGTGAGGAAACTTCTTTCTGCCCATATAACAGCATGGTGGTGAAGGATGTGGAAGACATACTTGGAATCAGTATAGATATTGACATGTAGTCCCTTTGCAAGAATGAGGGCATGAGTTAAGGCAATGAGTTTAGCTTGTTGAGAGTTAGTGAAGGGTGGCAGGGCCATAGCCTCAATGATAGATGTGGAAGACACTATAGCATAGCCTGCCTTTGCTGGTGATTGGTGATTACACCTGGAAGAACTACCTTCAATAAACTAAGTGAGGTCTGGGTGGGGAATAAGAAAGAGGGAAATGTGGGGAAATGGGGAGAATGCCATGTGAATTAGAGCAATACAGTCATGGGGTTCAGATGTGGTATCAGGAATAATGTGGGAGGCCAGATTGAAGTCTGGGCCAGGAACAATGGTAATTGTGGGAGACTCAACAAATAGTGAGTACAGTTGAAGGAGCTGGGGAGCAGAAAGTCAAGCCTAAGGAGGAAAATAGATTTTGAAAGTTGTGGGAACTGTAGAGAGTAAGTGGAGCATAGCTTGTGATTTTGAGGGCCTCTAAAAGTATTAAAGCTGCAGCAGCCTCTGCACAGAGACATGAGGGCTAGCCCACAATGGTGAGGTCAAGTTGTTTGGACAGAAAGGCTACAGGGCACGGTCCCAGCTCTTGTGTAAGGAATTCTGACCACACAGCCCTGTACTTTGGCTGTGTGTAATGAAAAGGGTTGGGACGAGTTAGGGAGAGCTAGTGTGGGAGCAGCTTCTAGGGCTATTTTTAAGGAACAGAAAGAGGAGTGGGGAAAGGATTTAGGATGTATGGGGTCAACTAGGTTTCCTTTTGTGAGTTTATATAACAGTTTGGTCAGGATGGTAAAACTATGTATCCAAAGGTAAAAGTACCTAACCATGCCTAGGAAGGAAAGAAGCTGTTGTTTTGTAGAAGGGGTTGGGATTTGGAGATTAGCCAGACACAATCAGCAGGGAGAGCACGTGTGTTTTTTGTGAAGAATTATGCTGAGATAGGTAACAGATGCAGAATAAATTTGGGCTTTGGAGGGGGATATGTGTTATCCCTTTGAGAATAGATGTTGGAGGAGCAGGAGGGTGTCCTGTTGGGAAGATTTGTAAGAGAGGCTGCAGATAAGGCAAAGATCCTGAACCAACCAGTAAGATTTGTCCAGTTTCTGGACAGGTAGGGTAGGGGAGTTATAAGGAGAAGGTGTAGCCTTTAAAAGGCCATGTGGTAACAGGCAAGTGATAACAGGCTTTAGTCCTCTTAAAGCCTGTTGTGGGATGGGGTACTGGCACTGAGCCAGGTAAGAGTGATTAGGTTTTAATGGGATGGTAAGGGGTGTCTGGTTGGTCACCAAGCAGGGAGTAGAGGTGTCCCATGCTTGTGGATTAAGGTAGGGTGACACAAGAGGAGGATGAGAAGGAGGCTTTGAACCGGGGAAAAGGTGGCAATGAGGTGTGGCTGTAGTACAGGAATAGTCAGGGAAGCAGATAAGTTGTTAAAATGTCTTGTCTTAATAAGGGAGCTGGGCAGGTGGGGATAACTAAAAAGGAGTGTATAAAAGAATATTGTCTAAATTGGCAACAGAGTTGGAGAGTTCTAAGAGGTTTAGAAACCTGGCCATCAATACCCATAATAGTTATGGAGGCTAGGGAAACAGGCCCTTGGAAATAAGGTAATGTGGAGTGGGTAGCCTCTGTATTGATTAAGAAGGGGACAGACCTATCCTCCACTGTAAGAGTTACCCAAAGTGTCTGTGATGGTCCAGGAGGCTTCTGATGTGACTGCTTCTGAGAGCAGCATCAGTCTTCAGCTGCTAAGCTGAGAAGATCTGGGAAGGAATTAGTCAGGGAGCCTTGGGTCAGAGTTCCAGGGGCTCTGGGAGTGGCTGCCAGGTGAGTTGGACCATCCAATTTCCAGTGGGATCCCACACAGATGGGACACCACACAGATGGGACACAGCTTAGGAGAAATCCTTGGCTGCAGGCATTCCTTGACCCAGTGGCCAGATTTCCAGCAATTGAAGCAAGATCCTGGGGGAGGTGGTCATGGAGGAATGCCTGGCCACTGCGGTTCAGGCGTTTTGAAGTTCTTGTGTGCTGGAGATGTGGCTGGGGTTTCTCTCACAGTGGAGGCAAATAATCACAACTCAGAAATACGTTGCTACTTGGCTGCCTCTACTCTATTATTGTACACCTTGAAGGTGAGGTTAATTAAGTCCTATTGTGGGGTTTGAGGGCCAGATTCTAGTTTTTGGAGCTTTTTCTAATGTCAGGAGTGGGTTGGATAATAAAATGCATATTGAGAATAAGGGAGCCTTCTGGCCCCTCTGGATCTAGGGTGGCAAAGCGTCTAAGGGTCATTGCCAAATGGGCCATGAACTAGGTTGAGTTTTTATATTTGATGAAAAAGAGCCTAAATGTTAACTAATTTGGGAGAGGTCAGATAAAGAAAAAGGAGCATTAACTTTGGCTATGCATTCAGCTCCAGCCACCTCTTTAAGAGGAAATTGTTGGGCAGGTGGGAAGGCTAGTCGAGGAATGAAACTCTAAGCCGGACCGGCTGTGAGGAGGGGAGGTGATAAAAGGATTATAGGGTGACGAAGTGGAGGTTGAGGAAGAATTGGGACCTGGCTCAGCCTGGTGAGGAGCAGCCTGGGGAGGAGGGGAGAGGTCAGATGGGTCCGTGGAAAAGGAGGATTCACAGGACTCAGAGCTTGGGGCGGAGATGAAGGAACAGACAGGAGAGAAAGAAGAAAGATTTGGGACGAGTTGCATTAGGAGCAGAGGCTAGGGAGGGACCAATGTGTAAAAGTATGCCTGGACGTCAGGCACCTCAGAGTCATTTGCCCATTTTTCTACAAAAAATCATCCAGGTCTTGTAAAATGAAGAAATCAAAAGTGCTATTTAGAACCATTATCAAGTTTGTATTGGGGCCAAGTGGTGTTGCAGAAGAAAATAAGACACTTGGATTTTAGGTCAGGTGTGAGTTGAAGAGGTTTTAAGTTTTTGAGAACACAGGCTAAAGGAGAAGGGGGAATGGAGGGTGGAAGGTTGCCCATAGTGAACGAGGCAAGCCCAGAGAAAAGAGAGGGTAGAGACACAGAGAAGGGGGATGGTGAGCAGCCCTGGGCTGCAATGTGGGTGAGCAGCCAAAGCAGGCATTTCCGCAATTGACTTGCCACCAAGGGAATGTGGGTGAATGACCAAGGCAGGCATCCCTGTGGTGATCAGACACCAATGGAGTGTGGGTGAATAATGAAGCAGGCATCCCCCCAGTAATTAAACACCAAGGGAAGACTGTCTTCCTGAGTCCATGACCAGCGCCAGAATTTTGGGTCCACAGATAAAATGTGTCTCCTTTGTCTCTACTAGAGAGGAGAAAGAACTAGAATTGGAAGGACAGGGGGATTTAAGAGTAGCGAGAGAGGGAGATAGAAGGGTAGCACGAGAAGCTGGAGAAGAGAGTGAAAAGACCACTTATGCAATTTGAAATTGGTAAGATGTTCCTTGGGCTGGTTGGTCTGAGGACCTGAGGTCATAGGTGGATCCCCTCACAGAGTGAGGGTGAGGACAGGAGACCGGTCTCCCAAAGGAGTCCTCCTGTCCTGGGTCTTCGGCACCAAATGTCACACACGTCCATGTGAAGAGACCACCAAACAGGCTTTGTGTAAGCAATAAAGGTTTTAATCACCTGGGTGTAGGTGGGCTGAGTCCAAAACAGGAGTCAGCGCAGGGAGATAAGGATGGGGCAGTTTTACAGGATTTGGGTAGGTAATGGAAAATTACACTCAAAGGGGGTTGTTCTCTGGCGGGCAGGGGCAGGGGTCACAAGGTGCTCCATGGGGGAGCTTCTGAGCCAGGAGAAGGAATTTCACAAGGTAATGTCATCAGTTAAGGTAGGAACTAGCCATTTTCACTCCTTTTGTGATTTTTTAGTTGCTTCAGGCCATTTGGATGTATACATGCAGGTCACATGGGATATGATGACTTAGCTTGGGCTCAGACTATTCAAATTCCCACCAACGGTGTATGGAAATTCCAGTTCCTCCACATCTTTGTCAACACGTGCTATGGTCAGTTCTTTCATTTTAGCTATTCTAATAGATGTGTAGTAATAGTATGACATTGTGGTTTTAATTGGCATTTCTCTATTCAGCATATTTTTATGTGCTTATTTATTATCAAGGTATTTTCTTTGATGGCATGTCTATTCAAATATTTTACACAGATTTGACTGGTTTATTTTCTTATTGAATTTTGAGTTTTCTATACATTCTGAATAAAAGGTCTTCATCAGATGTAAAGTTTGCAAACATTTCTTACAGAATATGAATTGTCTTCCATTATCTTATGGATTCTTTTCAAAACAACAAATGTTTTAAATTTTGATGAAGTCAATTTATTTTATGTACACTTTACTTTTAATGTGGTATCTAAGAAATATTTGCCCAACACAAGGTCATTCTCCTATATTTTCTTCTGAAAGTTTTATAGTTTTAGCTTTTACACTTAGGTCTATTATTCCTTTTCAATTAAATTAATTATAGATTTAAATGTGTAATTTTCATGTGGATATCTAAATTTTTAGCTCCATTTGTTGAAAGGTCTCAGTGGACTAAAATCAAAGTGTTTGCAGAGCTCTTCCTTCTGGAGACTCTAAGGGAGAAACTATTTCTTTGACTCTTCTATTAGGTTGGTGCAAAAGTAATTGTGGTTTGTCATTGAAAGTAATGGTAAAAACTGCAATTACTTCTGCACCAACCTAATAGGTTCTAGAGGCCTCCCACATTCCTTGGCTCAAGATCTCCTTCTGTCTTCAAGCCAATATGTCAGCCCAAATCTTTCCCAAATAGCCATAGTTTAGGTTTTCCCTCAGCTGCCTTTCTCTTTCATTTATAAGGAAATTTCTGATTCACTTATAAGGCATCTGAATAACCTAGGCTAATCTTATCTCAAAGTCAGCTAATTTGCAAACTTAATTCTATCTACATCTTTAATTTCCTTTGCCCTATAACCTAACATATTCACAAATTCTGAAGACTGAATGTGGACATCTTTAGGGAAGGCATTATTCTGCCTACCACACATGTTTGCTTAAATTTTCATGTTTTCCTATTCTAAAAACTGTTCTCTATCCTTTACAATATGTCTGGTACTCTTACCAATTATTCTACCACTCGTCAGAGGCCAACCAGTTAGCTTTGTCTTGTGGCGGTAAAATAAACAATACCCTGCTTTAATAAACAAAAGTCAATGCCAAAGTCATAATGTACAAGAAAGCATACATTTAATTGGAAAACCGTGTATCTATTTCTATTTTTTGAGAAGCACCATTGAACTAGCTAAACAGCTATCAGAGTAAGTGCTTAGGTAAAAACTGAGCAAATATCTATTATAGTAACTTCATTAAAATGTATTCCTTCATTGAATGGGTTGTCATATGCATTAACCTTTCATGTATTCTCAATTTTAAGCATATTTGATTGTGTAAAACTAAAATAATGACTATAGCTACCATTTACTTTTGTTTTCTGTATACCAGAGAGTCTGTGAAGCACTTATTACTTTGCTCAATCCTTATGACAATCACCAGGAGGTAGGTTTTGTTATCCTGATTACAGAGCAAGCTGAAGGACAAAGGGAAAGAGACATTAAATAATGTGCCTGTGAGTAGAGTAGCTACTGCTTGATGCCTAGTCCATATTTGTACAACCATGATACCACACTGCACTGTAGAGAAGCACACAGTCTGGGAGGTACAACATTAGGAGAAACCCAGAGACCAGAACTCTTGTTCTTAAGCTTCATCTTAAACCAGCCCCTGACTTGTCCATAATATTATTGCTTGCTCACTTTTGACTTTATTAATCAGCTTTTGTTAGGTTATGCTGCAGAAAAAAAACAAAACAAAACAAAACAAAACTCAAAATCCTTGTGGCTTTCAACAACAAAGATTAATTTCTCCCTCACATTGCATGGACCTCACTGGCAACACCTATCTAGAATAGGCTGATCATCTTGTAGAAGAACAAAGATGGCAACATTTGCAATGGTTCTTAAAGCTTCTACTTCAAATGGGCATGCATCCACTTACTTCTCTTTTGTCTAAGTAAGTCACACAAGGTCAAACCTGATATCCACTAAACAAAGACGTAAAATCCTCAAACAGAAAGAGGCAGCAAGTTTGGAGAACAATCAGAAAATCTATCACAACCTATTACTTCCTCTTTCTATTCCTCGAGTTTAACCCTAATCCTCCCATTTAGAATCTTTACCCATTGCTTTCTCAGCTCTCAAACTCACCCTACATCTGTCCTTTGTCACACAATGTACTACTTTTTTCTTCCTCCCTGTCTTAGTGCTTGCCAGGTGTACATCTGCTAAATGAACCCCTTCAGTTAGGTCTGCAGATTTTCCCCTATAAATGGCTCTAACAGAGCCCCAGTGTCCAGGGATCCACTTCTCTGGCATTAGTTTACATAGATATTTCCTGAATTTACTGAATGACTTCAATCTGAATCAAAAAGCACATTCCATACTCAATAGCAGATAGCCTAAAGGAAAGGGGATCTCTACTATATGATAAAAATGCACTCTAGCTACAGAAAAAAATTAATCAAGAAGAAAACATTTTGGGGGCATAATTTCCATTTCTGCCTAATTTTTTCCACCTGCAAATGCTACAGTCGTTATTCCATGTATGAGGAGAAATTTCCATTATTGTGACCTGTGCTTTTTATTTTTATAAAAAAGAATAAACTTATTCTGTATTACTGAAACTTGTTGTTTTCACTATCAGTTTTAAGATTAGTTGTGACTTTGTATAGGTCTGTATAATCTTTTAAAAATAGTTTATAACACAATCTGATTTATGATGTAAACTTAAACTGCTTTAAATTATATTGTAAATTTGTCATCTCTCTGGTCGAGAAAAAGCTTCGATAAAATGTTTTGATAAATAGATGAGTAAATAGATGAAAACATACTCAGAGTTGTCCTGTTCAACATGGTAGCCATCAGCCACACATGGATATTGAGCACTTAAAATATGGCTACTAAGGCCGGGAGCAGTGGCTCATGCCTGTAATCCCAGCACTTTGGGAGGCCGAGGTGGGCAGATCACCTGAGGTCTGGAGTTCAAGACCAGCCTGACCAACATGGAGAAATCCCGTCTCTACTAAAAATACAAAATTAGCCAGGTGTGGTGGCACATGCCTGTAATCCCAGCTACTTGGGAGGCTGAGGCAGGAGAATCACTTGAACCCGGGAGGCAGAGGTTGCTGTGTGCCAAGATCACACCATTGCACTCCAGTCTGGGCAACAAGAGTGAAACTCTGTCTCAATAAATAATTAATTAAAATGTGACTACTTCAAATCCATATGTACTATATGTGTGAAATATACATTGGGTTTTGTAAACTATATATGGCCAAAAAAAATTTAGTGAAAAGTTTTTATATTGATTAAATAATGAAATGATAATGGTTTATACATATTTGGTTAAACAAAACCTGTTAAAATTAATTTTAACTTTTTTTAATTTGCTGCTACAAAATTTCAAATTACATGTATGGCTTGCATTATATTTCTATTGGAAAATGCTGCCTTAGAGAAATGGATCAAGGTTAGCCAATGTTGGTTAGCAAGGCTAATTAGGTTCCAAGATGAAAACACAGGAAAGAGCTGTGCCCATGGCAATCATCTAATTGAGGCTTCTTCATGGTCCCATTGCTGAAAGTTGACATTTGTCAGGAAGACTACTCAGGATGTAAAGGGAGATACAGCTAATTGTACTGTAAACTGAGACTTTGTAAGATAATTCATAAGCAAAGGAGAAGCAGGCACAACATGCCACTGAACTGAAGACTTCCTTGGTGTTCATTATTCCATGAATTATATCATTGGAAATCTGAACTCTAGGGGAGGCATGGGAGCATGAGCAGTGAAGTGTAACTCAGAATATAACACAAACACTCACATAATCATGAGCCTGTGCTTACCATTTTCTTGGCACACGGTAGGTGTTCAATTAATAATTGTGGGATGAATAAATGAATGAATCAGAGCCACAGCAGGTCAATAAAGAGCCAGAAGTCTTGGCAAACTAGCAGCATTTAGGTAAATTTGACATAAATTTAGCCTCATTTAGCCTGCTGATTCACTCATTTCTGGTTCTTAGAGGGGCTGCTGTACTGTGTGCCCAGATAGAAGTATATATGCTGAGGAAATGTTTACATAGGAAAATATGATTAAGTTTTAAATCTCCAATGCCCTCTCTAAACTCTTGTTTTATTGGTTTAAGCTGTTTGAGTTTTGTTATTATTTTGCTTAGTGTTACTTTGTTTTGCTTAGACTTGAGTTCCAAAATCTGAAATTAGATGTTTAATACTCATGCAACTGAACAAAAATTCTTGAATCTAACAAAGCCTAACTTATCCAGAGTATAGTTAATCTGGCAATGTTAAATACCCAAGAACCAGGAAGTAATCAATCAGTATGTTGAAGCATCAATAAGGATGTCTCAAAATCTATGCCTCAGAACCCATGCATTTAATTCATAGAAGTGAGTATGATATTCAGGTTTCTCTCCTGAAGAAAATTAAAATAAGAAATAATAATAGTTTTTGAGTTCTTGCTGGATGAACACTTTATTGTATGAAACGTATTATTTTCATTCATGTTCTACAGATGAGGAAACAGGGGATTAAAAAGTTGGGCTTTGACCAGGTACGGTGGCTCACGCCTGTAATCCCAGCAATTTGGGAGGCCAGAGGTGGGCAGATCACTTGAACTTAGGACTTCGAGACCAGCCTAGTCAATATGGTAAAACCCCATTTTAACCAAAAATACAAAAAAAAAAAAAAAAGCCAGGTGTGGTGGTGCACACCTATAATCCCAGCTACTTGGGAGGCTGAGGTGGGAGAATTGCTTGAACCCAGGAGACAGAGATGGCAGTGAGCCAAGATCGCACCACTGCACTCCAGCGTGGGTGAAAGGGCAAGATGCCATATTTAAAAAAAAAAAAAGTTGGGCTTAAATTCCTATGTGTCTGACTCCAAATTCAGCAATATTAAGTGTCATACTATGCTACTTCTTTACCAGATTAGCAGGACCACTGCAAAAGATGGACACATCAGAAGTAGATAGGAAGTGATAGCTAATGACCTGATGAATAATGCTAGCCTCTGCCTTTAAGTCAGGTCAAGTAAAAAACTAATTGCAATATGATGTGACTTATTGTTATGATAGAGATGCACATAAAATGCAAAGTGAATTCATGGAACTGCCAATCCAATCTGAATTTGGGAATGGAGTTGTGTCAAGAGTGGCTTCTTAGAGAAGTCACCTGGATGTGAGATTTTTATTCCAGGCATGCACAAGAACACTGGCGAAAAGTTCATAGTATGTTCAAGAATGGATTATAATACACTGTACAAGGAGAAAGGAGGTAAGAGAAAAGTCTGGAGAGATGAGCCAAGGTCAAGTTATTGTGGCCCTCACATATTAAACTGTATGTAATAGACTAAAGGAGATACGGAGAAAGGAGGTAAGAGAAAAGGCTGGAGAAATGAGCCAAGGTCAAGTTATTGTGGCCCTCACATATTAAACTGTATGTAATAGACTAAAGGAGATACCGAGCATTTAAAGAAAGTTATGTGATTAAATTTGCATTTTTACAGGATCTCTACAACAGTGTGAAAAAAGTAAGAGAAGAAAAGGAAGAGTAGAGGCAAGGAGATGACAGAAGAAACTGTAGTGTTAATCCAGATAAGACACTGAAGGGCTAAACTAGGATTCTGGTAAGACAGACGGAGAGATGTGGATGAATCTGAATGCTACCAAGAAGGTCAAATTCAACAGTGCTTACAGGCATAACTTAGAAACATTGCAGATTTAGTTCCAGAACAGCACAGTAAAGCAAATATTGCAATAAAATGAATCACATGAATTGTTGGGTTTCCCAGTGCACATAAAAGTTATGTTTACACTATACTATAGTCTAAGTGTGTAAGAGCATTATGTATTTTTAAAGTACATGCCTTAATTAAAAAGTATTTTATTGCTAAAAATGCTATCATCTGAGCCTTCAATTAGTTATAATCTTTTTGCTAACGGAGGGTCTTGCCTCAATGTTGATGGTTGCTGACTGATCAGGGTACTAGTAGTTGATGGTTGGGGTGGCTGTGGCAATTTCTTAAAATAAGACAACAATAAAGTTTGCCAGATCAATCAATTTTTCCTTTCATAAAAGATTTGTGTGTAGTATGCAATGCTGTTTGGCAGCATTTTACATGCAGTAGAACTTCTTTAAAATTGTAGTCAATCTTCTCAAGCCCTGCCATTTCCACGACAGCTACAGTTACTTCCTCCACAGAAGTCTTGAACCCCTCCAAGTCATCCAAGAAGGTTGGAATCAACTATTTCCAAACTCCTGTTAATGATGGTATTTTGACCTCTTCCCATGAATTAATTACAATTGTTCTTAATATCATCTAGTACAGTGAATCCTTTCCGGAAGGTTTTTTATTTATCTTGTCAAGATCCATCAGAGGAATCATTATCTATGGAAGTTACCGTCTTCTGAAATGTATTTCTTAAATAATAAGACTTGAAAGTAAAAATTACTCCTTTATCCAGGGGATGCAGAATGAATATTGTGTTAGCGATCATGAAAGTAACATTAATCTCCCTGTACATCTCTGTCAGAGCTCTTGCACTGCTAGGCGCATTGTCAATGAGTAGTAACATTTTGAAAGAAAATTTTTTTTTTTCTGAGTAGTAATTCTCAACACTGGCCTTAAAATATTCAGTAAGCTGGCCAGGCATGGTGGCTCACGCCCAACACTTTAAGAGGCCAAGGCGGGTGGATCACCTGAGGTCAGGAGTTCGAGACCAGCCTGGCCAACATGGCCAAACCCCATCTCTATAAAATTACAAAAATTAGCTGTGTGTGATGGTGTGTGCCTGTAATCCCAGGTATTCAGGAGGCTGAGGTAGGAGAATCGCTTGAACCCAGGAGGTGGAGATTGCAGTGAGCTGAGATCATGGCACTACACTCCAGGCTGGGAGACAGAGTGAGACTCGATCTCAAAAAAAAAAAAAAAAAAAAAAAAAAAAAAAAAAAAAAAAAATTCAGTAAGCTATGCTGTAAAAAATAAAATAATATAAAAGTGCTGTCATCCAGGCTCTGCTTCACTTATAGAGCACAAGGATAGTATATTTAACATAATTCTTAAAGGTCCTGGGATTTCTGGAATGGAAAATGAGCATTGGCTTAAACTTAAAGTCACCAGCTACATTAGGCCCTAACAAAAAAGTCAGCCTGTCCTTTGAAGCTTGAAGCCAGGCACTGGCTTCTCTTCTCTAACAATGAAAGTCCTAACTGGCATCTTCTTTCAGTAGAAGATTGTTTCATCTACATTGAAAATCTGCTGTTTAGTATGTTCACTTTCATTAATGATCTTAGTTAGATCTTCAGGCAGCTTTTCCGTCAGCACTTGCCACTTCACCTTGCACTTTTATGTTATGGAAATGGCTTCTCTCCTTAAATCTCATGAACCACCAATGCTAGCTTCCAACTTTTCATCTGAAGACTCCCTCTCTATGCCTCCAATGGAACTAAAGAGAGTTAGGGCCTTGCTCTGGATTAGGCTTTAACTTATGGGAACGTTGTGGTTGGTTTGATCTTCTATCCAGACCACTAAAACTTTCTTTACATAAGCAACAAGGCTGTTTCACTTACTTATTATTTATGTCTTCACCAGACTAGTACTTTTATTTCCTTCAAGAACTTTCCTTTTGCATTCATAAGTTGGCTAACTGTTTGGTACAAGAGGCCTAGCCTTTGGCCTATCTTGGCTTTGGGAATGCCTTCCTCACTAAGCTTAATCATTTCTAGCTTTTGACTGAAAATGAGAGATGTGCAACTCTTCCTTTCACTTGAACATTTAGGGGGCATTGTAGGTTTATTTATCAGCTTAATTTCAATATTGCTGTGTTTCAGGGAAAAGAGAGGCCTGAGGAGAGGGGTGAGATGGAGAACAGCATGTTGGTGGAGGAGTCAGGCTACAAAGTTTATAGATTAAGTTTGTCATCCTATATGCACAGTTTGTGGAACTTCAAAATAATTATAAAAGTAATACCAAAGATCACCGATCACAGATTACTATGACAGATACGACAATCATGAAAATGTTTGAAATATTACAAGAATTACCAAAATGTTACATAGAAACTAGCGAGCACATGCGACTGGGAAATGGAACCTCCAGACTTGCTTGCACCAGGCTTGCCACAAACCTTCAATTTGTAAAAAGTGCAGTATCTGCAAAATGCAATAAAGCAAAGTGCAGAAAAATGAGGTATACCTGTATTGGCGTGTAAGTAATAGGGTGAAAAAGATGACTCCTTGCATGATGCCAGGTTTCTGGCCTGGGAAGCTGGGCATATGGTGATGTCATTAACCAACATAATAAACATAGGAGGAACAATCTCAGCGAGACAGTGACAAGCTCCTTTTCTCACTTGCTGAGTTTGAGGTGCCTCAGTGGTATCCACGAAGAGACAGAACCTGTGATCAGCTGGATAAATAGTTCTGAAATACAGAAAATGCATCTTGGCTAGAGATACATAGATTTGGAACTATCACAAAGGGGATAAATGCCTAAGGATCATTCAAAGATGAAAATTAAAGGCTATCCAGTAAACCAAAATATTATTTCTCCAGAGATTCTGTATATACAATAACTGTCTTATTATACACAGCATTACAATTTATAAAGTACTTACACAAACTGATTCATTTGATTCACAAAAATCCCTAATGGGAAATACTGTGCTATAATTTTCACATTACAGATAAGAAAATTGAGGTTCAATTTTGTTAAAAGACTCATGAGAGTTGCCCATCTAAAGTTGTGGAGCCAAGTCCAAATCATAATTTGAAGACTTCAGATGGAGTCTCTTTTCACTAAGTCAAATTTCTATTTCTAATATTTGGTACAAATTCCAAGCCAGAGAGAGTACGAATTTTGACCTGAGAAGTAGGGCTGAAACATGAAAATGAGCCTAGAATTTATCCACGACTAGCCAAATTAAGGGGTTTGGAGTCATTTAAATCAATATTGAAGATACCTGCTTAGACTTTTAACCTTGTCTGCCAACACCAAACACTAAAACTGTATCTGCAGCCAGGCTGTCCTACAGATGAATAGATCAGGCTGGAACAGAGCCAAAATTATCAACCTTCCAGGCTGTGTGACATGAAAACTTTCAGATCTTTTCCAACAAAGCCCATTAAAAGGATCTTAAGCCCTTGAGGCTGAAAACAAACGTGACATTCTGCTGCATTCAATAACTATTTGCTTCTAAGCATTTGTTTGCCATTATTTTTTGTGGCCCCTTTGTAATGTATGTGTTGAGATTTCCCATATTGACAGGCCAAAACAAATTCATTGTAAATTCTTTTGGTGTATGATTAATTCATTTCTGAATAAAATTCAAAATAGGGTAAAGATAAGAATAGAAACAATAGAGAAGTTGTATTCAATTAATCATATTTTTTGTCCACATGAAATTGGAAGCACAAGATTACTAAAGATTATACAAGATTACTATCCTAGTTAGAAAAAAGTAAATCAAATATCTATTGGATTTCCTGGACTTTTTCTTTTAAAAAAAAAAAGATATAGCTATAACAATATTTTGAATGTATGAAGTCCCTGAATTTATCTTGGTGGATTCCAAAGTATTAGTTAACTAACAAGTAATTTTGGTTAAATTTATATTGTAATTAATATCAAGATATGTCCTAATTAACAACGTTAAACAAATAAGTATTGCAAAATTGGCTGAGCAGTTTATCTCCATTTTAGAAGTTGTATTTCCCTGTATCTAATAACAACAACAAGATACTGGATCAGTTAGCTTTTGCTGCACAAAAAATAACCCCTCAAAACATTAAAATAATAACCATTTACTTATCTCCAAATTCTGTGGGTCACCTGTGTCATTCTTCTGATCTGGACCAGTTTGACTGCTCTTTCTAGGGTTCTTTTATGAGTTTGTGTTTAGCTCTTTGGTCTGCTGATGACTGTATAGCCTAGGACCTTTCACTCAGATGTTTCGCAATTTGCAGGCTGTCACCCTGAATACTGGGGCAACTGGTCCACATGTTGCTCATCCTCTAACAGGCAGTCTAGACTTCTACACATAGTGGCCATAGAATTCCAAGAGTATCAAGAAAGAACAGACTTCACTGCTCAACTGCTTTTCATGTCTCTGCTTGCACCATGTTTGCTAACATCCCATTGACTAAGGAAAGCAACTGGCAAAGCCCAGATTCGAGGGGTGGGGTAATAGATGTCATTTTCTTGATAGGAAGAGTGCAAAGACATATTGGAAAAGGATGCACCTATATGTATGGAAGGAATTTGTGTCTGTCTTTTTCTACATCCTACTACAAAGGCAAAGGCTAATAACAGTATCTTTAAAATCCAACTACCAAAAACAAACAAACAAAAGAAACAGAAAATGCTGCATAAAGACTCAGCAATTAAACCCAACCACCTACCACAATTCACATTGTTGAAAGATAAAGTCATGAGAATTTGTATTAATACTCCAAATCTGGGTAGAAGAACATTAAATGTGTATCCTTCTCTTGTTCCTTTTCCTGAGAAATAACGAAATGTACAGAAAGTTAAAAAATAGTTTTGACTTTCTCCTACAGAATTAAGAATTCTACTACTGCTCCCAGAAGAGGAATCACCTGAAAGTTCCAAACATTTCAGAAAAGAGAACAGAGCCCAGGTGTTCTAAAAGAGACTAAACATTTCCTCCCTCTCTTCCTCTCCTCTTGTGCTTTCCCTCTTTCCCATAATAGCCTGTAGTTTGGAGAATACAATAATGTTGGAATAAAGTCAAGAAGTCACCCATTCTATACAACAGCAAATTGAATACATAGACAAAGCCACCCAAGCATAATCAAAATCCTAAGAAATAACAGAGAAACTTAAAGAAATACAGAAAGCGATTATATTAAAAGGCCACAGATGCAGACTACAATAAATTATAACTGAAGAACAGAAGAAAAACTTTTACAATGAGATAATAACATACATTCAAGATCATAATAGCTTAAAATCAAATAATAAAGCATTAGAATATCATAGAAAGGAAATTCAAGTATAAAATATTGAGGGTAAACACAAAATGTTTTTAGAATTAAAATATAAATTTCAAAGAGCAATTAATTCAGTAGTCACCCCTGTAAAGCTAATTATTGTTACAGAGGGAAAGCTTGAGATAATCATGGAAGATGCACATGGAAAAAGAAATAATAGCATTTGGGAAGCAATTAATAAGTGAGAGAAGCAAAGATGATTCAATTAAAGATAATTATTTACAAAGTTAAAAGTTCAATAAACAGAATCAAATTTGTATTCTTCACTGATTTAATAAAGTTTTGAAATAAAAAAATTGAATTTTCTATTGGAAAAATAAATGCAATGTGTTCCAGAAATTACAATACTGCTATGTGTGTATATATATATACACACACATATATGTGTATGTATATATATATGTATATATGTGTATGGGTATATATGTGTATGTATGTGTATATATGTGTATATGTGTGTGTTTGTGTGTATATATATATATACACGTGTGTGTGTGTGTCTTGTGTGTGTTAAGGTTTTAGACTTTAAGATGGAATAAAGAAAATGCTCTGCAAGCATCCAAGCTTTAAAGCAAATCATTTACAAGGCAAAGAAATCAAGTTGGCCTCAAATATTTCCATGGCAATATTCTATGCCAGGAGACAATACAGCACTAGCTATAAAATTCTGAGGGAAAGTTTGACACAAGAATATTATACTTAGTTAAAACGGTGTTTATGTATGAAGGCAATAAGTAAGCAGTCATTCTCTTGAATTCATTGCTCCTTGAAATGTATATTTTAATTCCAAAAACATTTTGTTTTTACCCTCAATATTTTATATTTGAATTTCCTTTCTATGCTATTCTAATGCTTTATTATTTGTTTTTAAGCTTTCGTGATCTAGAATTTATGTTATTATCTCATTGTAAAAATATAAAAATAGATGGAGAATACACAATCCATGAGCCTTTCAAAAAACTACTTGACAAATATATCTACTCAAAAAAAAAATCAAAATAAAGAACTCAGGAATAACGATGCCCTGATAGTAATTTAAAATACGGAATTAATTTATAAAATACTAGGAGAAGTATGATTATTGAAACAAATAGGTCTTGATTGCCTGGACAATGAGAAAAACTACGGATTTTCACCATGATATTGGCTTATGACCAACTCTTTTACTGAAGAGAACCAACTACTACTGTCTAAAATTGAACCAAACACTATAGTTAGAAAATTTCAAAAACACAAAGACTTCAACTTCTTCATATTCTTTCTGTTTTGTTTACCTATTTTCCTTACGTATTTTAGCAGAATCTTTTAGGAAGAATATTGATTGTGATGAAGATATACACATTATGATATAACTGTAGATATCTGTATATATGTTTATACATAAATATGTATATATGTTTATACATAAATATGTATATATGTACTGTGTGTATATATATCTATATACATAAAGTTTTAAGATTTATCTTTCAATTCAGTTTGATTTTCTTACGTTTAACTGATTCAAATTATATATAAACTTTTATTTAAAGTAACATCTACATCATAATCCCATATTTATAAAAGTATTTATATCTGTTTATCTTTCTTCTCTATATTTATGTGAACAAAAAGCTGTCTGTAATGTTGTTCATGAAATGCTAATGATGTTGGGTTTTGGGTGGTAGAAGTAGTTGAATTTTTTAAAATCTTTTTAAATTTTACTTTTCCTGCACTATTTGAATTTGTAGTATGAGTTACACATCAGTTTCATAAAACCTATACCATGATTTTTTTTCGTTAAAACTCAATGAAAATGCAAAGCAAATGCACTAAAATTGTCAACAGTGGTTTGTTCTTACTGGTGGGGAAAACGAATTAATATTATATTACACTTTTTCTGTTGCAGTTTTTTGTAAATTTTTAAATTCCTAAAACAATTTTTGGTTTCATTTGAAAAGAAAATGAATATGAATCACAAAATCTAATGCCTATTGATTTAAAAAATTGTCCTCTGTCATAGCTCAACCCTCCAACAAGAATTTGAGTTCAATTTTTAGAATGTTCTTTCTTCCTCTTTTGTTACCAGATACAAAAACTTGTGAGGGAATGCCTAACTAAGCCTCACCAAGAATTAAACCATTGCATGGAAAAAATCTGCTAAACATTTGAAATGTGTCCATGTATTATACAATCTGGTTAATATGAAAAAGTAGAATATTTATTTACCTCAAAACTCTGTTAAAGAGATATCTGATTCGAGGCTAAATGATTAATGCAATGTAGCACATTATGGGGAGGGGAAGATAGATAGTTATTGGCAATATAGAGGAAAATATCAAAAAACTGCATAAGAGTTTTGTCAAGTAATAAAATACCTGTTGTTATGGTGAAATCATAAGCACCTTTGGCAAGATGCTGGAAGGGCAGTGTATTAGTCCGTTTTCATGTTGCTGATAAATATGTACTTGAGACTGGGCAATTTACAAAAGAGGTTTAATTGGACTTACAGTCCCACGTGACTGGGGAAGCCTCACGATCATGGTGGAAGGCAAGGAGGAGCAAGTTCCGTCTTATATGGATGGCCGCAGGCAAAGAGAGAATGAGAAAGACACAAAAGCAGAAACCCCTGATAAAATCAACAGATCTGGTGAGACTTATTCACTTCCAAGAGAATAGTACGGAGGAATCGCCCCTATGTTTCAATTATCTCACATCAGGTCCCTCCCACAACATGTGGGAATTATGGGAGTACAATTCAAGACGAGATTTGGGTGGGGACACAGAGCCAACCCATATCAGGCAGGATTATGAAAAAGAACAATAACCAAAACCTACTAATTATTCTGCTATTGAACTGCAAGTTGTAGGCAATAAGTAAAAGTTGGCATGAAAATAAAATCACAGAGCAATAATGACTAACATCAGTAAAGAGAAAAAAAAGCAATCTGGTAGGAGGCTGCCATTTAAACTTCCTTTATTCTTTTCTCCCCCCTCACCTCTATCTCCCTGATGGTTAGAAGTTCTTATAGAGAATCATTGTCTCTGGGAGGCAGAAATGCAAGTTCAATGAAGTTCAGAGACTGAGCATATGAATCCAAGAGTATCCTGTAAGAACTTTGAGAAAGTCAGGGATCCCAAAGCAAGTTCTGCATGAGACAATAAAAATACCATTACAGTGAGAAGCTAAAATAAAAACTACCAAAAATGCCTCTGTATTGTCAAAAGAAATAAAAATAATATGAACTCTATCCTTCCTTCTATTTGGTAATAAGTAAGAAACTGTGTCTTGATGAATGTTCTCTTCCAAGGTAGGTGCTTTATGTTGATGGGATCACATAATCCTCTGACACAGAAAGTATTTACTGCTATGATTTCATGGATAAATTAGAGAATGTAGAGAGAAACTGAGCAATTTGCTCAAGGTAACACAAATGTAGAGTTAGGATTCAAACCCAAGTAGATCTGCTTCCAAAGCCATGCTCTTTCTACTACCTAACATTAGAAGTCAGTGTTACTTAATTATAAGCACCGGAATTTAGCTTATTTTATATGTGATAAAACTGGAAAATCCTAGGGTGGAGCCCCAGAGAAATGCCACGGATTCTTTTTATTATAATTAATCTGGACTTAATTCCAATTTTTAAGGTGGGGTTGTTTGATGGATGATTCAAAAATAATTAAATTGTGGTTTTGAAAAATATTAATTTAGTCAAAGCAGGGGCATATCTTGATGATAAAGGATCAACATGAAAATGTTGATGAAATGAATTTCTGTAATAGAAAATAATCTTGATGAGATCTAGACTGATTTTGACAAAAGGATTTTAAACACATGTAATGTTTGTTATAATAGAGTTAACTATCAACACATTTCCTTTAAAGTTCTTCCAGATAGCCTATTTAAAATGACATATTTTCTAGAGAAAAAATATTCATTGTACAGCCAAGTTATAAATGACCACATATTGGTCAAATCTGACATGGAAATACTAGAATCACTTCTGAAAAATCACTCTTTTCTGTAGTTATGAAAACAATCATGTACAAAAAAGTGTGTCTAAGGTACCATCATATCCAAAAGCAATTTTTAAAAAATTTTTCAATATTTCATACTTGACAACATTTTGAGGTATTTACATAGCTCATCATGATTCTGCCTTACCTAGGTGTAGTACATGATAGCTTGATGTCCTTTTTTTGGTGATTTTTAATTGGGAATGTTTTGCTTGACTGCATAACTATAATCTCGTCTCACATCCTTCACACTCAGCTCTGCCCAGTGAGGCTCAGTCACAAGGAAGCTGTGGTATGAAATGTGAAAATCTGGACTTGAATTTTAAATCAAATTGTTTAGTAGTTAAATCAACAGAGCTGTATAAGTTCCATGGGGTGAGGACATCTTGGTACCTCAATCCTAGTGCCTAGAGGAGAGAGTAGGCACTCAATGACTATTTGTTAAAAGTAAAACTAACATGCTTTAACTACTTTATAGGATTATTAAAATTAAGATTAAATGATTAAGTATTTTTTAATTAGTATACTATTTTTAGAGCAGTTTTAGGTTTACAGCAAAATTGAGCAGAAAGTACAGAGCTCCCATATACTTTCTGTCCCCAAACAATTACAATCACTCTTGCTGTTGACATCAGGCACCACACATTTGTTACAGTCAATGAGCCAAACATCCAAATGATAATGATGCATCATTATAACCCAAAGGCCATAGTTTACATTAGGGTTCACTCTTGTGTTGTGCATTCTATGGGTTTTGAT
Organism: Macaca nemestrina; assembly: GCF_043159975.1. Lineage (NCBI taxonomy): Eukaryota > Metazoa > Chordata > Mammalia > Primates > Cercopithecidae > Macaca > Macaca nemestrina. The sequence goes on along the minus strand of NC_092127.1, from coordinate 81,773,703 downwards.
AAATGTCTAATGACATAGATCCACCATTGTAGTGTTGTACAGAATAGGTTCACCAGTCCTTTGTGCTTTCACTATTCATCTCAAACCCCTGGCAACCACCAATATTTTTACTGTCTCCAGAGTTTTGTCTTTTCCAGGATGTCATATAGTTGGAATCATACAGTAATACAGCCTTTTCAGATTGGCTTCTTTCTGTTAATACTATACTTTGAACTTTCTTCCATCTTGTTCCCAAGATGTCTTTTCATGCTTGATAGCTCATTTCATTTTAGCACTGAATAATATTCCATTGTCTGGACATATGACAGTTGTTTTTTTGTTTTGTGTGTTTTTTTAGCTGAAATATTTTTAAAGCATAAAAGGTAGCACAAATCATTACAAGGACTGTGATTGTTGAAATTACATTTCAACATTGTCAGTTTGACTGTCTCAACTCTTGGTTCTGAGGTCACTAAGACATATCGATTCCTCATTTTTTGCCGCCAAAACATATGAAAAAAATTTGTTCAAGACTTTGGCTGAGGTTTGTTTAAATATCACACTCACAAAGCAGTCAGCTCGCAACTGTTGTGCTTATTACTTAATGTTACGCTAATGTTGCTTACACTTCAAGTCAAATAGTCACAAATCCTTTCAAAGACAGACCATGCTAAAGGATTTCCAGAGAAATGTTTCTCTTTTGTATCCTCCAGAGATCAATTCAGTGTCAATCTGAGCCCTCATACTAAAAATTTGAAAAAGGCTTTAAAGATGAAGTATCAGTTTTGGTTTCCTCTTATATGGGCTCAAGCCAAAGAATGATTATATCTTGAATTAGCACCAAACTCAGATTTTGAGCCTATTGAGATTCAGTATTGAGCATATTGAGATTTCCTATGATCTGCCAAGCCAAGAATGACTGAACATCAATTAAGGGCTTCTCCTTCCCAAATGGTAGAACCACAGTTTCTCCAGACATCGGAATGAGAAGTGTAATTCACTTTGCTAACTCCCTCTGTGACATTTTTCTGTTGCAGAATTCTATTGGGTGCCATTGTTATGAAATTCTGTGTCCTCCTTTCATTTTATGTTTTTAGCATGCTAAAACCACTTGATAAACTAAATTTAACCTATACCTGACAAACAATCAGGGTCCCTTGCAAAGAGTTTAAGGAATAAGGAAAGGGAGCAGAATTCCATGGGAATTCCTCCTACGACCTGTGCTTTTCAAAATTTGATTGTTACCAAGTTTAAGAAAAGGTATTAAGACAGGTTAAAAAAAAAAAAAAAGAGAGAGAAAGAGATCTCATAAAAACCGGAAACATGATACCTCAATGTGTTCTCTGAGTCCTTTTTCCCCCAGGCACCAGCACAACCTAACCAAAATTATTAGAGTAACTCACTCTCTTGTTGATATTTAGGGTTTCAGATTGCAAGATTGTGTGTGTGTGTATATATATATATATAGCTATATTCTGTAGGAGAACACAGATGCTTCTCAACTTATGATGGGGTTATATCCCAATAAATTCATCATAAATAGAAGATATTGTAAGCTGAGAACACATTTAATACCCAATAAATCCATCAAAAAGTTGAAAAATCATATCAAACCATTGTAAGTCCAGATGTCCCTCAATTTATGATGGGATTACATCTTGATAAACCCCTTGTAAAGTCTAAACATTTGACTTATGAAGTCAAACCATCACAGGTTGGGAATCACCTGTATTTAGATGGGTCATTTATGTGTAACAGAATTTTACACCTTTTAACTCAATGTTAAGTTGGCACATGCACCTACTGGAAATGAAAATTATGAATTATGTTCATAGTGATGCAGGTGGTCTGCCTCAGGAAGCTAATCATTTTTGGAAGTAGGGAGAGATCCATGTGTTCTTTCAGACTCTCTTGTTTTAGAGCCACAGTTTCCTTCATTCATTTCTACATCCAGTTTTCTAACACCTGCCAGAACTTTGGTAGTTGAGGCAGGAGAATGTAGTAATAGCTTTCAGTTCTTGTTCAATTATCCTGGGTTCCCAGGACAAACTGGCAGTGGTGAATTGTGATTCCTAAGAGGCCGTTACTCTGATAAAGTTCACTATGTCAAAACCTCTGGGATATAATCCCCTATATACAATTTAACTACGTCAACAAGTTTATTGTTTTATGTGAGGACTGCCTCAGATGAGTCCACTAATTCTGCAAAAATATCATTGTCTCAAAGGAATAAAATTTTACTTGTATCATTATTACCATCATTACTTTGAATATCTACTGTTAACTAATTTTGAATCTCCTTCAAACCTAGTGTTGGAGATTTCTATACCAAAATTCTAGAATAATCTAGAATTTTATAGGAGTAAAATTTCCTCCAGAGTTGATTACTCCTAGGAAACAAATCTAACCTTTATTCTTGCTGTTTTCAACTCTACTACAGAATAATAAACTCCCTCCTACTCTTTACATTATTCCTGGATGCTGCAAACACATTTACATGGTTCTAGCTCAGCTCAATACTGAATAGAAATATTTATGATGTTTTCTACATTGGAAATAACTTGTGGGAGCTAATATTGTGAAGTCATTATAGTTCCAGTTAAAATCACTTAATGGGATTTCATTATGTATGAGGAAAGGAATTTCACATAATAGAGTTCTCTTGCTTACCAATATTTATCCATTAAAGTTTCCAGAATTGTTTCTTACCATCATTTTCACGTTCTTTAATAACTACATAATCAATGAGTATTTTTGCTGAACCTAAAATGTGCCTTATCATCAATTTATCTCTACTGCACAGTAAGTACTGAGGTCATAGTTAACAATTCAAAACAAAAATGGAGGGGAATTGGGGAAAGATTATGAGTAAATTTCAAAGTGCTAGATTACTGGAGTTTCTTGTTTATATAACAAGAATTTTCTTAAACAAAAATCAGCCATGAATTTACTTACCTTATTTCCATATAATAATTTATTGCATGTATACCTAAGCATTACCAAAAGCTTCATCAATCAGAATCCCTTTTCAATAAATTATCTCCTCCAGGAAAAAAGAGTGTTAATAAGAAGCAGTCACTTCTGTGAACGTGCTAAGCAAATGCTAAAGAAGATGACAGATACCATTTTCATGATTAATGTAACTAGATCTTATAATCTATCTCTCCTATATAGTTTAATTTTACTTTTCTACTTTTCTGATTCAAAGTAATAAAGCAAGTTAAGAAAAAGCCAAAAAAGCAATTCTCAGAACACAGACAACAAAATTTAAAGAAAAGTGGTACAAACAAACATTTTTAAATCAGAAAAGCATATTTTTGCCAAAATGAGCCAAGAAGCCAAGAATTGCATCCTTCTGCTCTAAGGTGTGCAGCTCACCATGTGTGTTTTTCTTTCTGAAGACCAAGAAAACAAAAAATGTCAGTTGTCAAAGAATTTGGAGCCACCTAAATCCTATTTCTTCTCCCCAGAACGCCTGCAGAACTTGGCTCAGAAACTACTCTATCACTGTAAAAATAAATGAGAGGATTGTGCATAATACCATAGAAATCCAAGTTAGTGGTGTATTGAGAGGGATCTGCTTTCCTATTCCCAGATGAGTGAATTAAGACATGAACTGCAGGGAATACTTTCAAAATAACTCTGTTCATTATAGATGCTTTTGGAGGAAGAATCCAAAGTGCTCCGAGTCCCAAGGGCTGCTCTGCTACAGTGAGTGGCCTTTGGATTGACATTCATACTAGTCAACTTACAACAAGCCATAGCTCAAATCCCACAACGGTTCTGCTGGCCAGAATATTTTTGTAGTAGAGAAGATCAAGAAAATGGCTTGAAATAGGTTGATCTTATGTTAGAATTACAGTAGGGTGGGATATTTAAAACCCATGAATTAAATTTACCTTCTATTAGGAGTGCAATCAGGAGTGTCGAAAACACAATCATCAAATGAACATATACTGTAGTTCCAAGTTCCAGTCCAGCACATGATAGGGACACAAGAAATATATAATATTCAGCCAAAAAGAAGAAAACCTCAGCCAAAATTGTGTTTCTATAGAAGAAATCAGTCACAGCCAAAATCACTTATGAATCATATGATTAACTGTACAAGATTCACAGTTGGTTTGCAAAAGAAATTATATCTTTAGCTTCTACACCAACAGATAAGAAAAAAAAATCTTACCATAAAGAAAGTATTTGGAAGCAATGTGATATTACCTGATGGTCAAAAGCATTCTCTTCATCCTAGAAACTCAAAATTCATAGTTTCTGTAACCCTTACACCACTGTATCTGCCAATAAACAATTTTGCTCCACTTTGACTGTCATTTCCTATACCATAATTCTATCTTCCTCCTTCTTCCCTCCATATAATAAAACGAATGCATGTCCATCCTCATGGATTCAGAATAACATGTAGGTGCAATTAGCTCTCTTCCGTGATTCATGAATACTTGTTCTGAGAAGCAGTTTCTATCAAAAATCAAATCCTGTTATTGAATTCATCAGTCACCACTGACTTGAAGGTAATATATTCTTAAGCTATCCAGCTCCAGGGAAATCTAACAATTTAAAGTGGTGTCAAGGTTTTTGAGATTTGTTCACATTTTTATTCTTATATAGGTAATATCTGGGTCATATGAGATTGGAAGAATTTGTGGGGAATTCCCTCCATAGTTGTCTAAAGCAGCAAAGGGACTTGTTAACAGGGGAAGTAATCCAATTAGAATAATTGGCATTTGCAAGGCATGGTTATGTTATGATGACTCAGTTTAACTTTCACCCTTTCTCAACTCTTATCATATAGGCAAGGAATTTGTACTAATATTGAAAAACCACAAATCTCCATGGAAGTAAAATGAATTTGGGTTCATTTCTGAGACTCATTCTTTTCTACACATAAAAAAGACAATTGCTTTAGTTAACCACTCTGAGGGTGAAAACAGAGATTTGGATCACAAAAGGAAATGGAAAGGATTAGAGGTTTTGTTTTGTTTTGTTCTGTTGTTGTTGTTGTTGTTGTTGTTGTTGTTGTTGGGCTAGGAAACTCCTTTTCATCTCTCAAAACTTTTCTAAATTTCATGCCTTTTTAATGTTATGAAATCACAGTTTCTCCATTAATGGTTGCATAAGAAGAAACTGTATCTTGAAAGTAAAGCAACATATACCCTAAGATGTAACGAGCAGAACATTTCAACCTCCCCTGCACTGCCTGACTGACTCAGACCTTGAACTCAGAAAGTGGATCTGTTTCTTCTCCCTCACTTAAAAGAGAGGTGAACACACTGTCAACACTCAATTAATAAGCAATGATATGAAGTCTTGGGAGGCAATTTGTGGTCCATTCCTGGACATCCTTCCCTTTGGCATGGCTCACTGTGCAATGATAGATCTGGCTGATGTTTACACTGAAATGATGAAAACTATCTGACACTTCACTCAAGTGGGGGGTAAAATCCTCTGTATGAAGAACCACCAGGCTTACCGAGGAGGTAAGCAGTGAGAAAAACAACTTCTTTTCACTGCTTGTCAGCGACAGTAAAATTGTACATAGCTTTTGATAAAACCTTGAAAGATGCATCGAGAAGGATTTATGTCCTCTCACATCCAAATGGATTTTTCCAAGGGATTATTTGCTCTTTGGAAAATTAGAGACTTCTTAAATATCAATATGGCATGGCATGGTACCTGGTCACTAACTAAACACCAAGAGCATATATCACAATATATAATTAAAATTTTAAAAAATTCCAGCCACTGGGTACAAAGTATTTTCAAACATATATGCAATATGGACAGTTATTTCTCCTTAAAATAAGGGTACCTCTTCCTTTTGCTGTGTGCTTCTCCATGAGATTTAAAGAGCAAGCAAGACCTTGGAATTAAAATTTTCAAACTCATCTTTTGTTTTTCACTATTTTACTTAAGAAGCAACAAAACAGAATATTCTTACCAAAATCACACATAATAAAGAACGAATAAATCATGAATTTATCAAGATATGACCATTAATTTATCTTAATACTATTTTAGAAGTATCTTCTTGACCTAGGTCTGCCCTTCTCTGAGAACTGCCTCTAGAACTATGAGGACATTTTGGTAGTGCTGTAATTGTCCTCTGGCTAAAGGTGCCTAGACCAAAGATGGGCACATGCCCTATTCAGATTTCCTCTTTTATTAACTGAAATTGACAACATGGAATGTCAGTGAGTCAATTATCGGCAGTGGAGCACAGACAATGTCACTGCATGGCTAGAGCAGCCATTTTCTGTCATAGAGGAAGCAAGAGAGGAAGAGAGGGAGTGTTTAAAAAGAGAAACAAGAAAGCATGTAACTCCAGAAAGAATCTGAAGGCTTGGTTGCCTTTTTTTCTGATGCCTTTCAGTTTCTCATTTATGGCTCTTTAATTTCTTGATTTTCTTATGACAGATTTCTCCTTTTGTTTAGACTAGTCTGAACGCATGTCTGGTGTAACCAGAAAGAATTTACCATACACATTTTGTATTTACCAAATAGCTGTGATAAAAGGCACTCTGCAAGGCATTGTGAAACAGTTGATGGAAGAGAAAAAAAAATTCTACTCTCAAAGCAAACATGTTTTAAAGTAAAATGCAATACATTCAGTTGTAAGTGTCATAATAAGAGGCACAAGAAGTGCTTGAGTCACAGATTATGTAAGTATTAGTGTCGGAGTAAGAAACCTTACAATTGAATCCTGTCACTTACCAGTTGTGTGCCTGTTAACCATAAAGTGATAGCATTAATAATAGTACCCAACTTTTCGTAAGTGTACAGTAAATTCTAGCTATTATACTTCCAGAAGAACAACCAGAGAAGTGGAAATTGCGCATTGTAAGAAACTTGTGGCTAGAATTCCCAGAGGTTGAGCTGAGTATTGAAAGAGACAAAAAAATTCACAAGCAAAAAAAAAAAAAAAAAAAAAAAAAAAAAAAAAAAAAAAGATATTCTAAGCAGAGGAAATTGAAGAAGCAAAGAGAGATAAGAAAATACATATAGCCACATTGCCTACAATAGAGAGCTGTAGAAGATGTACAGGATGATGAAGTTGAAAGAAAACAAGTGGTAAAAGGCTTTAATGCCACATGATGAGAATTCAACATTATTCTGAAAGAAATAGAATGTTAAAGACTAATCTTTCAAAATTAGAGATAAATAATTCTATGTTATCAGAAAATAAAAATATTAATATATGGTAGTATTGAGAACAGAATAAAGACAATGAGATCAGTTAAAATGCTTGTCCTATGGCCCTGGAATTTCCGCCTAACTGCAACGTGATGGTTCTTACATCAAGAAAACACAAAGTTGATTTCTGCATTTGAGGACCAGATGTTTAAAATACCTAGGCTTACCCAAAGGCCATTTTATTCATGAATTTCTACATCTAAAACATATGTTCCACTCTTTAACACCCAGTTCAAGATACCCAGGGGGAAGAAACCATCCAAAAATGGGCTTCCTATATCCAGGCCCTAATAATAGATAACAGATCTGCCTTAATGCCCCATATCCAGGATTACCAGAAGTTTCTTAAACCACACCTGGTATATGAAAGACTGGTACTGGAAGGATACTTTATTTATTATTTATCTTCTGTTTTTTCCCAGGATGGTTTTTGAGGTAATGTATTCTAAAGAATAAATGAGTACTATCCACAGTTCTCTTGAGAATTCAAGAACTGCCTTAAAGGAAAGTGCCTCTAAGTTATAAGCCCATCCTAGATTCCTGTTCTCAAAATATCATCCTCTGGGAAATTCATGTAGTCTTACATTTTTGTTCTTTATACTGAGTAATGGCAAAAGAATAAAATAAAGAGTTGGATTAAAGGAGATTGGAGCTCAGCTAAGGAAAAGATGAAAGAGATTAAAATGCAGTCCTATGCCCAAGAAAATAGTAAAAGGAGGGAAATGGAATGGACTCAATGATTACAAAGGAAGAGTTTTGCAAAGGAGAACCAGATAAAAAACAGTCATAAAAAATAATATAAAAAGAAAAATCTACAGGAAAAATCATAAAATAAATACAAAAGAAAAATTCCCTGTGGGCTTTTGCAAGAAACTAATTCTAAATCCTTCTTCCAATACATAGAACCTAAAGTAGGTAAAACAATTTTAAAACAGTTTCCAAAAATAAAAATCCAGGTTGTAGATTTATAGTATCTGATTTCAAAATTTAGTATCAAGCTACTATAACCAAACAGTGTAATAGGGGCATAAATATAGCAAAATACCCTAATTAAATAGAATGAAGAGCATAATTTTATCCACACATACGTGGTCAAGTGATTTTTGACAAAGACATAAAGGCAATTCTGTAGAAAGATAACATTTTTAATAAATAGTGCTGAAACAACCACTCACAAAAAAAATCTTTAAAATTTTTACCCAAAATAAATCATAAAACTAACTGTAAAACCAAAGCTATAAAATTTGTAGAAGAAAATCTTTTGACGTTGCATTAGCAAGATTTCATAAATACAATGCCAAAATCGTGATCTATAAAATAAAACTTGGTAAGTCGTTTCTCAAAATTGAGAACTTCTGCTCTTTGGAGGGAAATTATTAAAGAATGAAAAGACACGCAACAGACTACAAGAAAATATTTGCAAATTACATGTTTTATAAAAGATTTGTATACAAAATATGTGAAGAATTCTCAAAACTCAACAATAAATACAGTTTTTAAATTTTTATTTTAGGTTTGGGGGTCCATGTGAAGGTTTGTTGCATAGATAAACGTGTCATGGGGATTCATTGTACCTATTATTACATTACCCAGGTTTTAAGCTGAGTACCCAATAGTTATCTTTTCTGTTCTTCTCCCTCTGTTCCCCACCTCCACCCTCAGGTAACCCCCAGTGTCTGTTGTTTCCTTCTTCGTGTTCATAAGTTCTAATCATTTAGCTCTTTAGTTCTCATTATAAGTGAAAATGTATGGTTTTTGGTTATGTGTTCCTGCATAAGTTTGCTAAGGATGATAGCCTACAACTCCATCCATGTTCCTGCAAAAGACATGATCTCATTCTTTTTTATGGCTGCATGATATTCCACGATGTGTATGTACCATATTTTCTTTATCCAGTCTATCATTGAGGGGCATTTAGCTTGATTCCATGTCTTTGCTATTGTGAACAGTGCTGCAATGAACATTTGCGTGCATGTGTCTTTATGGTAGAATGCTTTATATTCTTCTGGGTATATACCCAGTAATGGGATTACTGGGATGAATGGCAGTTCTGCTTTTAGCTCCTTGAGGAATCTGTTGAACTCATTTGCACTCCCACCAACAGTGTATAAGGGTTTCCTTTTCTCCACAACCTCTGTTATTTTTGACTTTTTAATAATAGCCATTCTGACTGGTGTGAGACAGTATCTCATTATGGTTTTCATTTGCATTTCTCTAATGATCAGTGATATTGAGCTTTTTTACATATGCTTGTTGGCCACATGTATGTCTTCTGAGATGTCTCTGTTCATGTCCTTTGCCTACTTTTTAATGGGGTTGTTTGTTTTTGTCTTGTAAATTTGTTTAAGTTCCTTATAGTTGCAGGGTATTAGACCTTTGTCAGATGCACAGTTTACAAGTATTTTCTCCCATTCTGTTGGTTGTCTGTTTACCCTGTTGACAGTTTCTTATGCTATTCAGAAGCTCTTATGTTTGATTAGATCCCACTTGTGAATTTTTGCTTTTGTTGCAATTGCTTTTGGTGTCTTTGTCATGAAATCTTTGCCTGTTCCTAGGTCCAGGATGGTATGGCCTAGGTTGTCTTACAGGGTTTTTGTAGATTGGGATTTTACATTTAAGTCTTTAAGCCATCTTGAGTTGATTTTTGCATATGATGTAAGGAAGGGATCCAGCTTCAGTCTTCTGCATATGGCTAGCGAGTTATCCCAGCACCATTTATTGAATAGGGAATCTTATCTCAATTTTTGTTTTTGTCAGCTTTGTCAAAGATCAGATGGTCATAGCTGTTGTCCTTTTTTCTGGGATCTATTCTGTCACCCAAACCAGCAAAGATGGTGGCCCACCCCTTCCTCTGGGAGTGCTGTCTCAAGGGGATTTCAGATCTCCGTCATCTGGAGAGCTTGGACCATGATAGCTGGAGGCCCTGGTTGGGAGGTCCCACCCAGTGAGGAAGAATAGGATCAGGCACCCACTTAAAGCTGCAGTCTGGCCACATTTTGGTAGAGCAGTTGTGCTATGCTGTGGGACCCCTTCCACCCCAGCTTCGCTCAGACACTCCAAAGCCTGAAGGGTGGAACGCTAAGGCTTCTGAACAGCAAAGATGGCACCCCATCCCTCCATCTGGGAGCTCCTTCTTAGGGAGGGGCAATGCTGCTGCTGGTAGCTAGCTGGAATTCTAAGCCATTGGGTCTCATCTTGGGAGGTGCCATGAAAGTGGGACCTGCAGGCTATTGCTGCTCAGCCCCCTGGATTTAGCCTCTTTCCTAGGGGTAAGTACAGGAGTATAACCTACTTTGCTAGAGCTGCAGCTACGTTTCCTGGAAAGCCCAAATATCCAAGGCTCCAGGGTCTCCATGTATATTTGAGTGGCTGCTCTGTTCAAACTCCATGTACCTCTGTCTGTCAGACTGAAGATTAGTGGAGTGGTTTCACAAGGAGACCTCCTGACCTGAGAGTTGCAAAGATCTCTGGGAGAAACATGGTTTCCCGGGGTCGTTCATTCACTTACCACTTCCCTGGGTAGGGGAGGGTCCCCTGCTTCCATGTTGCTCCCAGGTGGGTCATTGTCCTATCTTTCTTTTCTTTGTTCCCTGTGAATCAAGTTGTTTCCTTGATTAATCCCAATGCAAGTACTTGGATGTTTCATTTGAAGGTGTTGTATTTACTCGCCTCTTCTGTTCCTCTCCATGGCAACCATGCACACTACCTGCTTCTAGTTGGCTATCTTGGCTACCCAAAACAATTTTTTAAATGGTCAAAATATTTGAATAGGCATTTTAATAAAGAAGATGTATAGATGGCCAATAGCACATGAAAAGACATCCAACTTTATTAATCATTAGGAAATTCAAATTAAAACCATAGTGAGATACCAATACATACTTTTTTGAATGTCTAAAATTAAAACAACTGACCATACCAAGCACTGACAAGGAAGTGGAAGAACTGGAACTCTAAAGCACTGCTTCTGTGAATGCAAAATGGTACAGCCACTTTGGAAAACAGTTTGGCAGTTTCTTAAACTATTAAACATGTACCTATTTTATGACCCAACAATCCATTCCTGGTTATTTATACAAGAGAAATGGAAGTATATCTCCATACAAGGTCTTGTACATAAATGTTCATAGCAACTTAATTTGCAATAGAAACAACTGGAAACAGCCCCAATATCAATCAATAAATGAACAGGTAAACAAATTGTGATATATCTCTGCAATGGAATACCACTAAGCAACAAAAAGGAATAAACTGCTGATACATATAACACCATGAATGAATCTAATAACAGTTATGCTGAGCCAAAAAAAAAAAAAAAGAAGAAGAAGCCAGAAAATAATAGAGTCGATGTCTCATAATTTCATTAAGAGAAAATTTTAGAAAATGAAACTGCAGTCATGACTTGGTATCCATGGGGGATTGGTTCCAGGACCCCCATAGATATCAAAATTCACAGATACTCAAGTACCTTATATAAAATGGCATACTATTTGCATATAATCTATGCAAATCTTCCCATATACTATATATCATATCTAGATTACTTATATAATACCTAACACAATGTAAATATTATGTAAATAGTTTTTGCATTTTATTTGTATTATTTTCATGTTGTGTTGTTACTTTTTAATTTTTTAAATATTTTTATCCATAACTGGTTAAATCTGCTGATGCAAAATCCACAAATATGGAGAGTCAGTTGTAAATCACAGTAATGGAAGGCAGATCAGTGGTTTCCTAAAGATGAGGGGGAAGGTAAAAGCCAGGAAAGAGGAATTACAACAGTACATGAGAATAATGGATATATTAATTATGTTGATTGTGGTCATGATTTCACAAGTGCATTCCTATGTCTAAACTTAGTAATTGTGCATTTTAAATGTGCAAGTTATTTTGTATTACTTATATCTCAATAAATCTATTTTTATCCCTTATCCAAAAATCTGAAATCTGAAATGCTCCAAAATCAAAAACTTTTTGAGTATTGACATGACATTCAAAGAAAATGCTCATTTGGGTTATTTCAGGTTTCAGATTTTTAAATTAGGTATGCTCAACCAGTAAGTATAATGAAAATTTTCCTATATCTGAAAAAAAATCAAAATCTGAAACACTTTTGGTTCCAAACACTTTAGAGAAGGGATAATCAACCTGTGCCCAAGATAAATGAATCTTCATACATAGCAGCTCTGTTCTAGTCCAAAACTAAAAAGCACAAATGTCTATCAACTGGAAAACAACTACACAATGAAACACTATTTAGCAATAACAAAAAAAAATCTGCTGATATTTCAAACAACATGGATGACTCTCAAAAACATGTTGTTGATCAAGAGAAGTCAGACACAAGGGTACACAATTTTTATTCAAGTTACATTTAGTTCAATAATAGGCATAAATTATCTATAATGTTTAAAATCAAAATATTTACCTTGGACAGAGGGAAGAGGACAAGCTGGAAAAGGCATAAGGTAAGTTTCTGTTATTATAGATTTAGGGGATACAAGTACATGAATATATTGCATAGTGAAGTCTGAGCTTTTAGTGTACCCATTACCAAACAGTGAACATTGCATCCAATAGGTAAACTTTCCACTTTCAGAGCCCTCCCACCCTCTGGTGTCTCCAGTGTTTGTTTTTCCACTCTGTATGGCCATGTGTACCTATTTTTTAGTGTTTATCAAAATTCAGAATTGTACACTGAAAATATGAGCAATTTACTATATACAGATTATACTTCAATATGTAATAAGAAAAAATAATTTTAAGGGATTAAACAACTATGTGCCATCATGGACAGAATATATATAATATATATATTATATACATAATATACACATATATACACACATATATTATATACATATATTAATGCATATATTAGATATATAACATATATAATGTTATATATATTATATTTTATATATATATATTTGAAGAGAGAATTCTAAAACCATGGAAAACTGTTAAAACTAAGAAGCAATATCAGCAAGGATTTAGGGTATGAGATTAACACACAAATGTAAATTGTATTTATGTTCACTAAAAATAAACAATTCCAAAATGAAATTATGAAAACAATTACTTGCCGTAACATCAAAAGGATACAAATGGCAATAAATTTAACAGGGAAATGCAGGACTTGTCCACTGAACACTATTCATATTGTAGAAAAAACTGAGAGAAATCAAAATAAATGGAGATATATCACAGGTTCAAGTATCAAAAAACTATTTTAGTTTTTATTGCATTTGCTTTTGAGGTCTTAATCATAAATTCTTTCCCTAGGCCACCCAGAAGAATTTTTCCTAGGTTTTCTTCTAGAATTTTTATATTTTCAGGTCTTATATTTAAGTTTTTAATCCACTTTTATCTATTTTTATATGTGGTAAAATGTATGAGTCCAGTTTCATTCTTATTCATTTGGCTATTGTATCTTCCCAGCACAAATTATTTAATAGGCTTTCTTTTCCCTAGTGTATGTTTTTGCCAGCTTTGTCAAAGATCACTTGGTTGTAGGTATGTGGCTTTATTTCTGGGTTCCTTATTTTGTTCAATTGATCTATATGTCTATTTTTATAGCAGCACCATGGTGTTCGATTACTATAGCCTTGCAATGTAATTTGAAGTCAGGTAATGTGATGCCTCCAGCTTTGTTCTTTTTGCTTGGGAATTCTTTGACTATTCAGGCTTTTGTTGTTGTTGTTCCTTATTCATTTTAGAATTGTTTTTTCTAGACATGTGAAAAATGACATTGATAATTTGATAGAAATTGCATTGAATTTGTACACTGCTTTGGGAAGTATGGTGATTTTAAAGATATTGATTCTTCCAGTCCATGAACATGGAATATTTTTCCATTTGCTTCTGTTATCTATGATTTCTTTCATCAGTGTTTGTAATTCTCCTTTCAGAGATATTTTAACTTCTTGGTTATATGTATCCTTAGCAATATTTTTGTAGCTATTGTGAAAGGAATTGAGTTATGCATGAAGGGTTGTATAGAACTGCTACTAATTTTTTATGTTGATTTTGTATCCTGAAATTCTACTAAATTTATTTATCAAATCTAGGAGTCTTATGGAGTGGTCTTTGGGGTTTTCTTACATATAAAATCATATTCTCAGAGAACAGAGATAATTTGACTTCCTCTTTTCCAATTTGGATGCCTTTTTTTTTTTTTTTCTTTTCTTTGACAGAGTCTTGCTCTTGTTGCCAGGCTGGAGTGCAATGGTATAATTTCAGCTAACTGCAACCTCCACCTCCTAGGTTCAAGCAATTCTCCTGCCTCAGCCTCTTGAGTAGCTTGGATTACAGGTGCCTGCCATCATGCCCAGCTAATTTTTATATTTTTAGTAAAGACATGTTTTCCAGGCTGGTCTCGAACTCCTGAACTCAGGTGATCCACCCACCTCAGCCTCCCAAAGGGCTTGGATTACACTTGTGAGCCACTGCACTTGGCCACCTTTTATTGTTTTATCTTGCCTGATTGCTATGAGTAGGAATTCCAGTACTATGTTGAATAAGAGTGGTTACAGTGGGCATCCGTCTTGCTCCAGCTCATAATCTTTGACTGTGGCTTTGTTGTACATTGCTGGGAAAAAGTTGAGTGTTGGGAAAAAAGCTGAGGCAGGGCTTGCATGTCTGACATAATGTCCAGGGCTCAGGGCATAAAACCCCTCGTGGCCTCTGGAATGAGTCTAGACTTGCTGGCTCATTGCTTCTAGTTTAAACTAGAAGAACATGCTGCCCATTATCTCACGTAGCAGAACATGTTATATTCCATATGCTGCAAAAGAAATGCTAAACCATCACACCTGTAGATCATGTGCTTGCCCTTTCACCCCCACATTCTCACCACCTGTTTCTTTGTTTGATCACCAATAAATAGTCTGGGCTTCCAGAGCTTGGGGCCTTCACAACCTCCACACTCACATTGGCCCCCTCGACCCACTTTCTCTCTCAAACTGTCTTTTCTCATTCCTTTGACTCTGCCAGACTTCATTGCCCCCACAACCTGGTGTTGGGTCTGATCACCCAAACATTCCTGGCACCCAACGTGGGGCGACAAAGACCCCACTGAAGGAAGCCTATAGCATGTAAAAGCAGAGGACACATCGTCAAAGGACACCAGAGGATGATTAAAGGAAGCTCAGTGGGAAAGCTGAACGCTTGGAAGAACCAGGGTAACAATCGGACAAAGTGAAAGCAAACGTTCTACTTATTCAAATTTCTTAAGGCATTTATTACAAAGAGGGGGAGTGAAAGTTAATACTCAGAATTTGTTATCACTCTTTAGTACAGTAAAGCAGTTTTGCCCATGGCTCCCAGAACAAGGGACTACGGAGTTGGATGAATGGGAGAGAATTGGCAGAGATTTTCAAAAGGCATATAAAGATGGAGCAAAAATTCCAGTTTCTGTTTGGTCAATGTGGGTGCTAATAAAGGCAGCTCTTGAGCCATTTCAAACAGATGATGAGGTAGACTGAGATGAGGAAGAGGAGGACAAGTGTAAAGAACTAACTTCAGATTCTGAATGTGAAGAACAGAAATTGGAGAAAATTAAAGAAAAGAAAGGGAAACTTAAAAACGTATGTTTTACTATCCCGTCAGCTCCACTTGCTGAATTAAGTGAATGACCACCTCCTCTCTTTCCCCTTAATGGGCGAGAAAATGAATTAGCTGAAAAACTTACTGCTCCTCTAGTTGCAACATTAAAACTGGAGCAATTGGTGGTGCTATACAAAATTCTATTCAAAAAGCTAGAGCCGATGGAGACCTTGAAGATTGGCAATTTCCCATTACTATAATCCAGCAAGGAAGACAGAATATAGCTAATAGAGCTCCCTTTCCATCTAAGTTGTTCAAGGAATTCAAGCAAGCCATTAGTCAATATGAGCCAAACTCTCCTTCTGTGCAAAATTTTTAAAAAATATGGCTCTTGAAAATAGGTTAATACCATATGATTGGGATACTTTGACAAAATCTGTTCTCACTCCATCTCAGTACTTGCAGTTTAAAACCTGGTGGGCTGATGAAGCTCAAACTCAGGCAAGGGAAAACACATAAGCACAGCCACCTGTGCCTGTTTCCTTTGAACAGTTCATGGGAGTTGGCCCTAATTGGGACCGAAAATCAAGCAGTAATGGAGGATGTTGCCATTGTTCAGCTGCACTTTGTGTGCTTACAGGCATGGGAAAGGAAAAATGTTAGAGGGGAAAAATATCCTTCTTTCAGTCCTGTCCAACTAGGACCTAAAGAAACATATATTGATTTTATTGCTCAGTTCAGAGAGGCTGTGTATAAAGCCATAACTGATAAAACAGCTCAGGATGTTGTAATACAGCTTCCTGTATACGATAATGCTAATGCAGAATGTCAAATTGCTATTAGACCCCTGCGAGGGAAGTCTCATTTAGCTGAATATATTAAGGCTTGAGATGGCATTGGAGGTAACTTACATAAGGCTACTCGTATAGCTCAGGCTATGGCTGAATTAAGAGTCTGAAAAAATATGCCCCATTTCTCAGGCTCTTGCTTCAATTGTGGGCAATTTGAACACACAATAAATGAATGTAGAAAAGGAAATCAAAAGGCAAGAACTACTACCATCAATCAACAGAAAGCCCCAGTGTATGCTCCCATTGTGAAAAAGGCAATCGCTGCACAAATCAGTGGGCAAATCGCCTCAGGCCCCTCAACAAACCAAGGCATACCCAGCACAGCCAGTGCCCTTACAAACGTACAATTGTCCCCCACCACAGCAGGCAGTGTTGCCATAGACCTTTGCAGCACAATTCCCACCTCCTTACTTCCTGGGGAACCACCAAAGAAGGTCCCCGTGGGAGTTAGGGAACCGTCACCCTCAGGAACAGTCGGTCTATTACTTAGAAGGTCTAGTCTAAATTTAAAAGCTGTTACAGTGCATAAAAGTGTTACAGTGCACGGGAATAATTGACTCTGATTATACTGGAGAAATTCAACTAACTGTTAGTTCCTTGACTCCGTGGTCTGCCTCCCCAGGAGAAAGAATTGCTCAGTTGTTGCTGTTACCTTACATAAAACTAGGAAGCAGCACAGTGAAAAGAACAGGAGGCTTTGGTAGTACTAATCCAGCAGGAAAGGCTGTATATTGGGTTAATCAAGTATCTGAAAAAAGACCTGTTTGCACCATAACTATTGAGGGAAAGGATTTTGAAGGACTAGTAGATACTGGAGCTGATGTCTCTATTATTGCTCCAAATCAATGGCCCTGACACTGTCCCTAACAAAAGGCTTCCATGGGTATCATTTGCATTGGAACAGCCCCAGAGATTTTTCAAAATTCCTTGATTTTACCATGTCAAGTGCCAGATGGCCAGGAAGGGAGAATTCAGCCTGTTACTACACCTATTCCTGTCAATTTATGGAGTAGGGACTTATTGCAACAATGGGATGCTGAAATATCTATTCCTATGGATCAATATAGTAATAATGGTAGACAAATGATGAAAAACATGGAATATCGCCTGGGAGAAGGACTAGGAAAAAATTAAAATGGCCAATCAGAACCTTTAGAATTAAAAGGACAAACAGATCGGACCAGATTGGGGTGTCATTTTTAGGGGCAGCCATTGTTGAGCCTCCGGTTCCCATTCTTCTTGTTTGGCTAACTGCCAAACCAGTTTGGGTGGAACAATGGCCACTGAAACAAGAGGCTTTGAAAGAACTGGTGCAGAAACTGAAAACTGGAGGCTTTAAAAGAACTTGTGCAGAAACAATTGCAAAAGGGTCATATAGAGCCTACTCTCTCCCCTTGGAATTTTCATGTATTTGTCATTAAGAAAAACTCTGGTAAATGGAGAATGGTTACAGATTTGAGGGCTGTTAATGCTGTAATTCAACCCATGGGTGAGCTACAACCAGGGCTGCCCTCCCCAACAATGATTCCAAAATACTGGCCTCTTATAGTGATAGATCTAAAGGATTGCTTTTTTACCATTCTTTTAGCTGCCCAAGATTATGAAAAATTTGCTTTTACTGTTCCCACCATTAATAATAAAGAACAGATATCATTGGAAAGTACTATCACAAAGCATGCTAAATAACCTGACTATTTATCAAACTCATGTCGGGAAAGCTATTAAACCAGTTAGAGAACAGTTTAAAAAATGTTATATTATCCATTACATGGATGATATACTGTGTGCAGCTGAAACTAGGGAAGAACTGATGTTGTGCTACAAACAGTTAGAAAAGGCTGTAAATGCAGCAGGTTATAGCCCCTGATAAAATCCAAACTTCTACTCCCTTTCAATATTTAGGAATGAAGGGAGAACAAAGTGCTAATAAACCTCAAAAGGTTCAAATTCAAAGAGATAATATAAAAACCTTAAATGATTTTCAAAAATTGTTAGGAGACATTAATTGGATTATTCCAACTTTAGGCATTCGTACCTATGCTATGTCTCACCTCTTTTCTACTTTATGAGGTAATTCTAACCTTAACAGCTCCCTGTTCAAAGAAGCATTGGAGGAACTTCAATTAACTGAGAAAAAAATTCAGCAAGCACAAGTAGAACAAACTCATCTGATACAGTCATTACAGTTTTTAGTTTTTCCTACTAAGCATTTGCCTACAGGAGTTATAGTTCAACAGGATGATCTGATGGAGTGGCTTTTTCTACCTCACAATACAACCAAAACACTCTGTACTTAGATCAAATTACTGTGCAAGTAGGACAAGCGAGGCTGTGCACAACAAAGTTAATGGGATATGATCCAAATCAATTATAGTTCCATTGACTAAACAACAAATTCAATAAGCCTATATTAATTCCCAAGAATGGCAGGTTAATTTGGTCGGTTTGTTGGCATTCTTGATAATCATTATCCTAAATCTAAAATCTTCCAGTTTCTAAAATTAACATCCTGGATATTGCCTTCTGTTACTCAAAAAGCCCCTATTGAAGGAGCCATTACTGTTTTTACTGATGGATCTAGTAATGGGAAAGCCTCATTTGCAGGACCTCAACAACAAGTTTTGCAAACTGATTTTGCTTCTGCTCAAAGGGCTGAACTTATGACTGTGATAACAGTGTTAAAAACTTTTAAACAGCCAGTAGACATTTTTTCTGATTCATCCTATGTAGTGCAACCCATGCAAAATAGTGAATGTGCCTTAATTCAAAATGTGACTGATGAACAACTTAATCTTTTATTTCATTCTTTACAACAAGCAGTACAACAAAGGCATTCACCTTTCTATATCACTCATATGAAAGCACATACTAACCTCCCTGGCCATTTAACTAAATTTAATGAAAGGGCAGATGCATTGGTGTCTGCGGTCTTTGCTGATGCACAAACATTCCATTCTTTAACTCATCTTAATGCCACAGGCCTTAGAAAAAGATATGGTTTATCATGGAAACAAGCTAAAGAAATTGTGCAAAACTGTTATGCCTGCCAAGTCCTGCATCTGCCACATCAAGGAACAGGAGTTAACCTAGAGGTTTATCTCCAAATTGCATCTGGCAGATGGATATAACACATATTCCTGCTTTTGGAAAACTGTCCTTTGTTCACGTTTCAGTAGATACCTATTCACATTTTATCTGGGCCACATGTCAAGCAGAGGAGGCTACAGCTCATGTTAAAAGACATCTTTTATCTTGCTTTTCAGTTATGGGAATCCTAGAAAAAATCAAACTGATAAAGGCCCAAATACTGTAGTAAAGCCATGGCTACATTTTTTCAACAGTGGAATATTACCCATACTACAGGTATCCCATATAACTCACAAGGACAGGCAATAGTGGAAATAGATAATCATACTTTAAAAACCCAAATACAAAAGCAAAAAGGAGGAGAGCCAGAATATAAAACACCACATATGCAATTGATCTAGCTTTATTAACATTAAATATTTTAAATTTGCAAAAAATCAACCCATAGCTGCAGCAGAACAACACCTGATAGGACAAAAGGAAAATGAAAAGGCTGGACAAGATATATGGTAGAGGGATGTACATACAAAGAGTTGGGAAAAGGAAAGATAATTATATGGGGAAGAGGATTTGCTTGCGTCTCTCCAGGTGACAATCTGGTGCCTGTGTGGGTGCCCAC
Organism: Macaca nemestrina; assembly: GCF_043159975.1. Lineage (NCBI taxonomy): Eukaryota > Metazoa > Chordata > Mammalia > Primates > Cercopithecidae > Macaca > Macaca nemestrina. The sequence continues at coordinate 81,753,408 of NC_092127.1, read as the reverse complement.
CAAACAGCTGAAGATCTATCATGAGCCACAGCATCTAGTGGACCCTTCTGTACAGTGTAAGTTGAAGGTTTGAGAAGCCTTGATTTGCTTTCTCTGTGCCTTCTGTTAGAAGGGTCCTGTTTCTCATTATTAATGGAAAGTTTTACCTCATGGTAAGTAACCAAAGAGGCAGAAGCTGAGTTAACAAATGCTTCAGCAATGGCATGCCTGCCAGCTACAACCACAAAAGTTTTTGCTTCTGTTTCACTAGATTTACTAACGTGGGGTTGAGGGTATGCTTGTGTTTTTGCAGGAGATGAATGAACCATGTGGGTGCAACCGCCATAACATGGGGACAGATCAAGAAAACTGCACAGGAATCTGAGAAACTGTTGGAGCACCAGGGTTTTACCTATAGATGCTTAACAGACCAAAACTTTCTGACTGAGCTCCTCTCTATCCTGAATACAAGAGACCCTAATTAGTTAGGCCAGGAGTATCATCACCCCTATTCAGCATGAAGTTACAGAAGACGGACCTTCATCCTTCTGCAACCCCTAGGATTAAGGGTCCTCTTGTAAAAGGGAAAGGGGAGATATGTGGGAAGTGGGAAGCATTCAAACCAGAGGGACTCCATTTTGAATAAGGGCAAAGAAAAATGAAGCTGTATCACCAACTTGCAATTAAGGGATGCATAGCCTGCAATTGCCTTGCTCAATTAATTTAAAAACAAAAAGAGGCCACCTTTTATGCTAGTAATAATGACAGCTGTGGCAGTTTTACAAAAAAAAGAGAAGGCGAGCATATTGGAAAAAAGCTGAGTTTTGGGAAAAAAGGATGAGGCAGGGCTTGCATGTCTAACATAATGTCCAGGGCTCAGGGCATAAAACCCCTCATGGCCTCTGGAATGAGTCTAGACTTGCCAGCTCCTTGCTTCTAGCTTAAACTAGACGAACATGCTCCCCATTATCTCAAGTAACAGAACATGTTCCATAGGTCTCAAAGGAAATGCTAAACCATCACAGCTGTAGATCAATCATGTGCTTGCTCTTTCACCCCCACATTCTCAACAACTGTTTCTTTGCTTGATCACCAATAAATAGTCTGGGCTTCCAGAGCTCTGGGCTTTGGTAGCCTCCATACTCGCATTGGCCCCCCAGACCCACTTTCTCTCTCAAACTGTCTTTTCTCATTCCTTTGACTCCACTGGACTTTGTTGCCCCCATGACCTGGTGCTGGGTCTGATCACCCCAACAGTACATGGCTTTTATTATTTTGAGGTGTGCTCCTTCTATGTCTAGTTTGTTGAGGATTTCTTATGAAGGGGTGCTAAATTTTCTCAAATTATTTTTGGCATTTATTGAGATGATCTGATCATATGGTCTTTGTTTTAAAGTCTATTTATGTGGTGAATCACATTTATTGATTTGCATGTGTTGAAGCATCCTAGCATCCCTGAAATAAAATCCACTCGATCATGGTGTATTATCTTTTGAATGTGCTGTTGCATTCGGTTTGCTATGATTTTGTTCAGGATTTTTGAAACTATGTTCATCGAGGATATTGGTCTGTAGTTTTATTCTTTTGTTTGGTCCTTGCCTAGCCTTGTTATCAAGGTGATACTGGCTTTGTAGAATGAGTTGGGGAGGAATCCCTCCTCCACAATTGTTTGGAACAGTTTTGGTAGAACTGATATCAGTTCTTTGTATATCTGATAGAATTCAACTGTGAATCTATCTGATCCTGAGTTGTTGTTGTTGGGAAATATTTTATTAGTAGCTCAATCTCATTACTCATTATTCATCTGTTCAGAATATTTATTTCTTTCTGTTTCCAGGAATTAATGTTTCCTCTAGTTTTTCCATTCTGTGAGCATAGATGTGTTCATAGTAGTCTCTGATGACCTTTTCTACTTCTGTGATATCAGTTGCAATGTTTCCTTTTTAGTTTCTGATTGTGCCTATTAGAATCTTTTCTTCGTCGATCTACCACCTAGTTTATCTTTTCAAAGAATAAAAATTCAATTATTTTCATGCTTTGTATTGTTTTGTTTTGTGGGTCACAATTTCATTTAGTTCTGCTCTGATATTTGTTATTTTATTTTGCTACCTTTAGGTTTGGCTTATTCTTGTTTTTATAATTCCTTGAGGTGTGATTTTAGGTTATTAATTTGTGACCTATCTTTTTGATGTAGGTGTTTAACTCCATAAATTCCCCCTCTTAGTCCTGCTTTTGCTTTATCCCAGAGGTTTTGGTGTGCTGTGTCTCCAATTTCATTCATTCCAAAACTGTTTTTAATTTCGGTCTTAATACTATTGTTGTCCCAAAGATCATCCAGGAGCAAGTTGTTTAATTTGTTTGTACTTGTATAGTTTTGAGAGTTTGTCTTAAAAGTGCAGTCTAGTTTTATTCCACTGTTGTCTGAGAAAATACTTGGTATGATATCAATTTTTTTTTTATTTGTTGAGACTTGTTTTGTGGCTTAACATAAGGTCTATCTTGGAAAATGTTTTATGCACTAATGAGAAAAATGTATATTCTGTGGTTGTTAGGTATAATATTTTCTGTAAATGTCTGTTAGGGTCATTTTGTCTAGAGTCTAATTTAACTCCTTTTTTTTTTTTTAATTTTTTGTCTCAATAATCTGTGTAGTGCTGTTAGTGGGGTGTTGAAATCCCCCACTATTGTTATATTGCCATCTGTCTTCTTTCTTAGGTCTAGTGCTATTTGTTTTATGAATCTGGGTACTCTAGTTTTGGGTACACACATATTTAGGATAGTTATATCTTCTTAAGTTGTTCCCTTTATTATTATATAATGACCTTTGTCATTTTTTTACTGTTATAGATTTAAAATCTGTTATATCTGATAGAAGTAAGGTGACTCCTGCTCACTTTTGGTTTCTGTTTGCATGGAATATCTTTTTACATCCCTTTACCTTGAGTCTATAAGTGTCTTTATCAGTGAAGTTGGTTTCTTATAAGAAGTGTATGGTTGATTCCTGTTTGTTTACTCATTCCACCAATCTTTATGCTTTTTTTTTTTTTTTGAGAAAGTCTTGCTCTTGTCTCCCAGGCTGGAGTGCAATGGCATGCTCTCGGCTCACTGTAACCTCCACCTCCTTAGTTCCAGTGATTCTTCTGCCTCAGCCTCCTGAGTAGTTGGGATTACAGGCACCTGCCACCATGCCTGGCTAATTTTTGTATTTTTAGTAGAGACGGGGATTCACCATGTTGGCCAGGCTGTTCTTGAACTCCTGACCTCAAGTGATCTGCCCGCCTCAGCCTCCCAAAGTGCTTGGATTACAAGCATGAGCCACCAAGCCCAGCCCAACCTTTATCTTTTAAGTGGAGCTTTTAATCCTTTTATGTTCAAAATTAATATTTATATGTGAGGTTTTGTTCCTGTCATGAAGTTGTTACCTAGTTGCTTTGTAGTCTCAACGATGTGATTGTTTTATCCGACCTGTGATTTAATATTTTCGTGTGTTTTTATGGTGGCAAATATCAACCTTTGGTTTCCACATTTAGAATTTTCTTGAGCATTTCTTGTAGAGTCCCCTTGTTACAAATCCCCTTAGCATTTGCTTGTCTTGCAAAGATTTTATTTCTCCTTCACTTATGAAGATTAGTTTAGCAGAATACAAAATTCATGGTTAACAGTTTTCTCCTTTAGAAGTCTAAAAACAAAACCCCAATCTCTTCTGGCTTGTAAAGTTTCTCCTGAGAAGTCTGCTGTTAGTCCAATGAGATTTCCTTGATAGGTGATTAGATATTTTTCTCTGGCTGATTTTAGAATTATTTTTCCTTAATGTTGGTTTTAGATAGTCTGATTCTTATATGCCTTGGTAAAGTTCATCTTGCAATGTCTGTGCTGAAGTTCTCTGTGATCCTGTATCGGGATGTCTACATCACTAACAAGACTATGGTAGCTTTCCTCATTTTTTTTCTTAAATAGGTTTTCTATACTTTTTACTTTTTTTCTCCTTCAGGAATATGTATAACTTGTAGGTTCAGTCATTTAACATAATACCATACTTCTCTATGACTTTTTTATTTTTAAAATTCTTTTTTATTTATTTTTAATTGATTTTGTTAACTTGAAAGACCTGTAGAGGAATTAATATTGTTAGTATCTATAGATTCAACACAATTCCTATCATAACACCAGCTACGTTTGTTGTAGAATTTGACAAGGTGTCACTAAAATTCACATGGAAATTCAAGGGACACAGACTAGACAAAATTATTTTGAGAAAGAAGAACAAAGTTGGAAAACTCAAATTTCCTGATTTCAAAACTTACAACAATATTACAGTAACTAAGAGAGTGTGATACGCTTATAAGTATATGTGATCGACAGAAAAATGACCTCTTCAAAGATGTCCATGTTCTAAATCCCAAGATTCTGGGAATATGTAACTTCACAAAGCAAAAGCGAATTTACAGATGTTATTAAGTGAAGGATACTGAGACCAGAAAATTGTCCTGTATTATTCAGGTGGGGCCAGTGTAATCCAATGATCCTTGCATGTGATTGAGAAAGGGAGAAAAGTGAGAGTCAGAGAAGATATGACAATGGAAGCAGAGGTCAGGGTAATGCAATTACTGACTTTGAGGATGGAAGACAGCCATATCTCAAGGAATGAATGCAGTCTATAGAAGATAAAAAAGGCAAGGCTGTCCTAGAGCCTCCAGAACGAACACAGCCTGCAAACAATTTGGTTTTGGCCCAGTAAAACTATTTCAGACTTCTGACCTCCATAACTGTAAGATAATAAATTTGTGTTGTTTTAAGTCATTAAGTTTGTGGCAATTTGTTAACACCCCAGTAGGAGGCTAATATGATAAACATGTAGATAAATGGAATAGAATGTGATATTATATTCTAAACCCCTACATTACTGATTTTTCACAAGATGCCAAGTATATCAATGGAGAAAGAACAGTATTTTTAGCAAATAATCCTAAGACAACTGGATAATCAAAGAATGAACTTGGACCCCCCACCTTATACTATACATACAAATTAACCCAAAATATATTATAAACTGAATTGTAAGAGCTAAAAATTACAAAATTCTTAGAAGAATACTTAGAAATAATTTTTATGACCTTGGGTTTTTTGATAGTGTCTTATATATAAAACTAAGATTATAAGCAACAAAAGAAAAAATAAATATACTGAACTTCAAAAAATTAACTCTTGTACTTCATAGAAGACCATCAAGAAAGTAAAAAAGATAACCCACAGAATGAGAGAAAATATTTGTAAATCATATATCTGACAAAGGATTTGTATCTAGAATATATAAAAATCTTATACAATTCAGTAATAAAAAGACAATAACCCCAACCCCACCACTCCCCCAAAGAAAACCAGAAACAAATACACAGTACTGATATTATCACCAGCAGTATTCCAGAACTCAAATACAGGGATGAGACAGTTCCCAGGACCACAGAGAAATTTAAAAACTGCAAGTAAACATTAAGTAAATCTAATTCCCATTTCACAATGCCCTCTCTCCAAATTGCCCTGCACCAAGCATGCAGAAAATTTCTCCTAAACTCACAGTTTCTAAACTGGAAAAAGTGAGATTAATGTGGACAACCAGCTCTCCCCACATCTTGGGTTTCCTGGCAAGAGACCTGTCTCTGCCTCAACCCATGGAAAGAGTCAAGAGTGCATAAAGGGAGAAATACCCATGAGGACAGCCAGAAAAAAAAGAGGGGAGGGAAGACTACCATTCCCAGCCCTGGAAACACCTTTCTGTGATTCAGCTAAGGAAGATGTCAAATCAGAGAGGCTGTAGGAAGTTTGTTCCACAGTCTCCTGAGCAAGAACTCTTCACCAGTCTTACCACACTATCAGGATAAACCCTTTGGGACCATCCCGATTTGGGACAGGCAGCACTGTTTACTAGAATCAAGGCAAACCTTGGCTTAAGGTGCTGTTTAGTGTTGTAAAGGAGACAACACTCTACTGGGAAAATATTTTAAAAGAAAGAAAATCAACAAAGAAATTACAAAAAAAAAAAAAAAATCTAAGCAAGCATATCTAATAAAAACCAAAACAAGCCAGACAAGGAAGACTGGCATAAATAACTAATCCTTCAATGCAAAGGCATAGATTCACATCCACAAGAAACAACAGCAAACAGGGAACCATGACCTCCTCAAATGGAGAATGCAACGAACCAATAATTGATCCTAATTAGATGGCAGTATGTGAACTCTATGACCAAAGGGTCAAAACAGCAGTTTTAGGCATACTTAGAAATCTTTAAGATAACACAGAAAAGCAATTCAGAGGTTTATCAGAGAAATTTAACAAGATTAAAATAATTTTTAAAAGGCAAACAGAGGACAGAAACATGGACGGAAAAAAAGAAGCTCTCAACAGAGGGAGTGATTTAGCAGAGGAAAGAATCAGTGAGCTTGAACACAGGCTATTTGAAAATATACTGCCAGGCCGGGCGCGGTGGCTCAAGCCTGTAATCCCAGCACTTTGGGAGGCCGAGACGGGCGGATCACGAGGCCAGGAGATCGAGAGACGATCCCGGCTAACACGGTGAAACCCCTTCTCTACTAAAAAATACAAAAAAAACTAGCCGGGCGAGGTGGCGGTCGCCTGTAGTCCCAGCTACTCGGGAGGCTGAGGCAGGAGAACGGCGTAAACCCGGGAGGCGGAGCTTGCAGTGAGCTGAGATCCGGCCACTGCACTTCAGCCTGGGTGACAGAGCAAGACTCCGTCTCAAAAAAAAAAAAAAAAAAAAAAGAAAATATACAGTCAGAGGAAAAAGAGAAAAATAAAAGGAACGAAGATCACCTTTAAGTTATAGAAAATTACCTCAAAAGACTAAATCTAAGCATTATTAGTGTTCGAGAGAGTTGAACAAGAATAAGAGGTAGAAAGCTGTTAAAGAAATAATAACAGAAAACTTTTCAAAACTTAAAAGAGAGAGAAATATTCGATACAAGAGCTTCAGAAAACACCAGACAAATTTAGCACAAGTAAGACTAATACAAGGCATATGATAATTAAACTCTCAGAGATTAAGGGCAAAGAGAGGATCCTAAATGCAGCAAGAAAAGAGACGGAAATAACATATAAAGGATCTTTGATGTATCTGGCAACAAACCTCTCAACAGAAACCATACGAGTCAGTAGGAAGTGGATCAACATTTTCAAAGTACTGAAAGAAAAAATTAAACTGCAATTCAAGAAAACTGTATCCAGCAAAGCTATCCTTTTATGGAGGAGAGCTACAGTCTTTCCCAGACAAACAAAAGCTGAGAGAATTCACCACCACCAGACTCATTTTGCAAGAGAGTTCTTCAATCTGAAATAAAAAATCTCTAATGTAGAAAAAGAAAACATTTGAAGGTGTAAAACACACTGGAAAAATTAAGTGTACAAGCAAACCCTACTCTAATACTGTCATTGTGGTGTGCGATTTACTCATAACTCTAGTATGAGGCCAAAAAGACAAATCTATCAAAAACAATAACACATACAGCAACCAGTTAGGAGATAGGCAATATAAAAACATGTAAATTGAGACAACATAAAGTCAAAATGTGGGGTAAATTGAGTTCAAGTATAGAGGGTATTCAAAATCTTTTTCTTGTTGCTATTATTTTCTTAGGATTTAAGGTAAGTTGTAATCCTTTTAAAATAATTTGTTATACTATAAGATGTTCTTCATAAGCCTATAGTAATCACAATGCAGAAAAACTATAATATATTCACTAAAAATAAGAAGTAATGAATTATAAACATACTGCCAGAGAAAATCACTTAACCACAATGGAAGACAGTATGAAAGAAAGAAAGAGAAATATTATAAACTAACCAGAAAATAAGCAATAAAATAGCAGTAGCAAGTCTTTAGTTATTGATAACATCATAGAATGTAAATGGACTCAAATTGACAATTAAAAGGCATACAGTGGCTGAACGGATAAAGAAACAAAACCTAGGTCTATACTACTCTCAAGCAACCCACTTCACCTATAAAGACACACATAGACTGAAAACGAAGAGGTAGAAAAATATTTCATGCACCTGGAAACCAAAAAAAGACCAGAAGTAGCTATACTTATATCAGAGAAAATAGATTACAAATCAAAGATTGTAAAAAAAAAAAAAAAAAAAAAAGAGAGAGAAAGATCACAATGTAATGAAAAGGGGGCCTGTCCAGCAATATAAGGTAACAATTATAAAAATCTGTGGATCCAACACTGGAGCTCTCAAGTATATAAAGCAAACATTAATAAATCTAAAGGGATAGATAGATTAAAATACAATAGAAGTAGGGGATTTGAACACTCCACTCTCAGTAATGAACAAATCATCCAGATATTTATTTCATCAATAAAGGAACACAAGAGTTCAACTACACACTAGATCTAATAGGCCTAACTTGATAAAATCTAATATTCCTTTATGATAAAAACCTTCAACAAATTGGACCTAAAAGAAACATGCCTCAAAATAGTAAAGGCTATATATGAAACCCATAGATATCATAGTACTGAAAGAGAAAAAATTGACAGGCTTTCCTCTAGAAAAAAACAGAAAAGGATGCCCATTGTCACCAATGTTATTCAACATAATATTGGAAGTCCTGGCAGGGTCAGTTATGAAAGAAAAATAAATAAAGAACATCCAAATTAGAAAGGAAGAAGTTAAATTAGCCTTGTTTGCAGAAAACATGATCTTGTACTAAGAAAAATCTGAAGTCTCTAACAAAAAAACTCTTAGAACTAATAAATTTGGTAAAGTAGCAAAATAAAAAATCAACATTTAAAAAATAGTAGCATACACACACACACACACACACACACACACAGATATACACATATGCCAATAGCAAAGAATCTGGAAAAGAAATCAAGAAAGCAATCATGGCCAGGCACAGTAGCTCACACCTATAATCCTAGCACTTTGGGAGGCCGAAGCAGGCAGATGGCTTGAGCTCAGGAGCTGGAGACCAGCCTGAGCAATGTGGTGAAACTCCATCTCTACAAAACGTACAAAAATTAGCCAGGCATCGTGGCATGCACCTGTTGTCCTAGCTACTCAGAAGACTGAGGTGGAAGGATCGCTTCAGCCCAGGAGGCAGAGGTTGAGGTTGCAGTGAGTTGAGATAGCACCACAGCACTCCAACCTGGGCAGCAGAGCCAGGTCCTGTCTCAAAAAAGAAAGCAATTACACTTACAATAGCTACAAAAATATAAAATACATAGGAATCAATTTAATCAAAGAAGTGAAAGATCTCTACAAGGAAAACTACAAAACACTGATGAATAAAATTGAAGAGGACACAGAAAAAATGGAAAGATGTTCCATGCTCATTGATTGGAAGAATTAATATTGTTATAATGACAATTCTACTAAATTTACAGGTTCAATGCAATCGCTATAAAATATAAATGACAGCCTTCATGGAAATAGAAAACAACCATAAAATTTATATGGAACCACAAAAGACCCTAAATAGCCAAAGCAATCCTAAGCAAAAAAAAAAAAAAAACCCACACAAAAAAACCAAAGCTGGAGGTATCATATTTCCTGATTTCAAATTATAATACAAAGTTATAGTGACCAAGTCAGCTTGGTACTGACATAGAAACAGACAAATAGACAAATAGAACAGAACAGAGAACCCAGAAATAAATCCAAACAATTATAGCCAACTGATTTTCTACAACAGCATCAGGAACATACAATGGGGAAGGGTCAGTCTCTTCAATAAATGGTGCTGAGAAAACTGGATAATCATATGCAAAAGAATGAAACTAGATCCTATCTCTCACTATATTAAAAGATCAAATCAAAGTGGATTGAATATTTAAATGTAAGACCTAGAACAATGAAACTCCTAGAAGAAAACACTGGAGAACTGTTCTAAGACATTGTTCTGGGCAAAGAAATTTTGTGTCAAAAGCACAAGCAACCAAAGCAAAAACACACAAATGGGATTATGTTAAACTTAAAAGTTTCTCCACACCAAAGAAAACAATAGAATAAAGAGACAGTCTAGGGAATGTGAGATAATATTTGCAAACTATCCATCCGACAAGGGACTACTGACAAAAATATATGAGGAGCTCAAACAAGTCAATAGCAAAGAAACAAATCATCTAATTTAAAAATGGGCAAAAGATCTGAATAAACATTTCTCAAAAGAAGATATATAAATGACCAGCAGGTATGTGAAAAAATGTTCAATATCACAAATCATCAGGGAAATGCAAATAAAAATCATAATGAGATATCATCTCACTCCAGTTAAAGTTGCTTTTATCAAAATATTGGGCACAACAGATGCAGGAAATGATGCAGGGGAAGGGAAGCCTCGTACAATGTTGGTGGGAATGTAAATTAGTACAGCCACTATAGAGAACTGTATGAAGGTTCATCAAAAAAGCAAGAATATAACTACCATATGATCCAGCAATTCCACTACAGGGTATATATCCAAAAGAAAAGTAATCCATTTAATGAAGAGATATGTGTATTCTCATGTTTACTGAAGCACTACTCACAATACCCAAAATATGAAATTAACCTAAGTGCCTATCAATAAATGAATGGATAAAGAAAAATGTGATATATATACACAATGGCATATTATTCTGCCATAAAAAAGAATAAAATCTTCACATGTCCAGCACATGGTTGGAACTAGAGGTCATTATGTTAAGTAAAATAAGCCAGGCACAGAAAGGCAAATGCCACATGTTATCACTCATATGTGGGCCCTAAAAAAGAGATCTCATGAAGATAAAGTATATTGGTGGTTCCCAAAACCTGGGAAAAGTAAGAGAGGAAAGGGAATGAAAAAACAATGATTAATGAGTACAAATATATAGTTCGATAGAAGGAATAAGACCTAGTGTTTGATAGATGGGTAGGGTGATTATTGTTTAAAATAATCTATTGTATATTTCAAAATAGCTAGAACAGAATAATTGAAATGTTTCTAGCATACAGACAAATACTAAAGGTGATTGATATTCCAATTATACTGATATGATTTTTTACAAAGTATATGAATGTATTAAACTATCACAGGTACCCCCAAAATATGTACATCTATTATATGTCAATTAAAAAAAGTTTAATGGGCAAAGGGTCTGAATAGACTTTTCTTCGAGATACATAAATGACCAAAAATATATGAAATGATGCTCAACATTATTAGACATCAAATGCAAATAAAAAACACAGTAAGACAACACTTCACACTCACTAGAATGATGAATCAAAAGACAGCAAATAACACGTGTTAGTGAGCAGATGGAGAAATTGGGATACTTATCCATTGCTGCTGAGATTGTAAAATGATGTAGCCACTTTAGAAAACACTTCGATTCCTCCTCAAAACATAGACTTTCCATATAAACCAGCAATTGCATCATTTACCGATACACCCGACAACAAGGATGAACCTTGAAAACATCATGCTAAATGAAAGAAGGCACTCACAAAAGATCACATATTGCATGACTACATTTATATAAAATATCATAAACAAATCTAGAAGGGCCGGAGAAAGCAAGCTAACCAAAGTCATGGGGAAAAAATATGCACAGTGCTAAGTTCATAAAATTGAGCAGTACCGAATCGCATGAATATATGGGTTGAGCTATTAGCCTTCAACCCCCTACTTAGAGGTCTCAAGAAATAGGATTATGACTCTGATTTTGGGTTGGATTACTAAATGCTACTGGTATAGCAGAAGGATAGGGGTTCAAGGAAATCAAGGATACTTAGTGGGAAAAAGGTCATACACTTGTCTTTCCATGGAGTGAGACTGAATAAGAAAGGTAAAGTACTCTGGAGGAGGTTGGATGATGGGAAAAAATGGCAGAAATCCAGAGACTAAAGAGTTCTAAGAGAAGTTATAGTAGTAGAAAGCATGAAGAGAATCTTAACAGAGAGGAGATTTTGGTCACGGTAAGATACATAAAATTAAGTTCTTCAAACATTCATGTATTGAAACAATTCATTATGGAGCTTTGAAAATGAATGACTCCAATAGAGTAGAGATAAAATTAACTGAAGAAAGGAAGGCTAGAATTTTAAAACTTGATTGCTTTCTATAAGTGCACTGGCTTCAGCTATGACGGGAGATAAAGTGAAGAGGACAATTGGGAATATGCATCATCTCAAAGACTTCAAAGGGTAAAGGGAAATGATCAAGTAATCAATAAATGACATTAATAAGGAAGGGGAGAAAATAGTATCGCCTGATGGAATAAGACTCAAAAGAGAATAGGCTTTTATCAGAGGCTGGAAACGAGATGTTCTGACTAATAGGTGGTTCTTAGAGGGCCAGCAAGAGCCCTGTTCTGGGGTGTGACACTCTCATGGTGTTCTGAGCCTTGGCAGATGCCTTACTATGAAGAGAGGCAGCTCAACATGTAAAAAAAATACTTATGTGAATAGTAAGTAGCATTTTGATAGAAAAAAAAGGAGAATTTACTCCAGGAAATAACATTCTCCAAAACAAAATGAAAAACCAAATTCAGAAATGTTCTTTGAGCTATTCTTACTCAAAAGCTAGTATTTTTTTTAACAAATTATGTTTGCCTGTAGGAGAAAAGTCACCATTACATTGTTCTTTTCATTAAATAATTCTTCAGTAAATAAGAGACGTTAAATCAAATTGTTTTTGCAACCAAATAAGGAAAAAACATAATCAATAGAATGAAAATGTGTCCTTTAGAAAGGAAACCAAAGAATGTTTTAGAAGAATTCTTAGATATTCTAATCACCAAATACAAAAGACTCAGGTTTTTAGAAGCAAATGGATTCAGTTAGAAATCAAAGATCTGGCCATGAGCCCAACAATTCAAACATTAAAAAGAATTCTGATGACTCTGTAGATTGCAAATATATCTGCCTTCCATAATTCCTGTATTACACTCTCATGAAGTTTAAAGTAAATATTTTAGTGTAGTAAAACCCACTAGAAAAAATCATTAAGCTAAGATTAAAGTAAACTAAGTTTTTGCCTCAAAGTTCATTTTCTGACCAAAAACACGGATATGTGCCTTTCAGGGATTGTCTCCCACCCGGGCAGAAGTTGGTATTCTAGTGTAAATCTCTTGCTACAGAACCCTCATGTACTATTTTATTCCTTACCTCATCAGCATATAGGAAAACCTACCGGCTGAAAACAGAGACTATTATATTGGGCTCAGTGAACTTCACGGTAGCATCTGCTATTTTAATAGCCAGTGCTGACTTCATCTTCATCCACTGTAATTCCTGATCTGGAATGGCTCCTTAGAAATTCACAATTTTGTTTCTGGTATACAAATGGAAATGACAATGAACCCTCTCTTATATGACATGGTAAAGAATAGAGTGCTTTGTTTAATTAGAGACTTTGGCTAACATAGCATTGCAATATATACTAAGAAATGTATTGACATAAAATCTATGTTTAAAAATTCATATTTTTCTGAAGATTTAAAGGACATTTAAAAATTTTTAGTGATAATATCATCATTTTACAAATCATTAGTCAGTTAAAGATCGATACAGTAGACAGATTCCAGATTTTTTCAAAAATAATACTTTTACGATAGTGTAAGACTACTGGGTCAAGGCAAATTTCCGAACAGCAACTAAACTTTTTGGGAGTGGAGGGACAAACAATTCTACTAGCATGATTCAACAGACAGAAGACTGGGTATACTGTGGGTAAATGATCAGAGTATGGACAAAAGTTCATTTTCTGACCTTGCCTATATTTACTTCAAGAAAGATCCTAACTCCTTCCTTCTAGGGAGGCTCCTGAGCCAGGTGATAAAATCATCTTTGCAAAAATTATTAATTGAAAAAATTATTACAGTAAAAGAGATTGACCTAACTGACCCCATCTCGCTTCTAACCTCCACACTGTCCTTGTTCATTCCTAGGCTTAGGCCAAAGTAACGTTAGGAGGAAGTTAGTTTATAGTTTAGCTTTGGAAACAAAGACAGTAACAGCCCCTTCTCAAAACAAACCCCCTTTCCTGCGTGGGGACTAGACTGCCTTTGTAGGACTAACAAATTAGCCACAAGATTAGAAATTATGATTTAGGAGTCATGCAGCTAGAGGCTGCAAGATTCTAAACCTCCCCAAATTGTTCCTGGGGATAACATCACTATTGTAAAACATAAGATCAGCGCTTGAGATATTTTGCAGATGCTGCACAGGATAAATCAGCTGGCACCACCCAGATCGATAAACTGGCTCATCAGGTCTTGTGCCCCGCACCGAGGAACTGACTCAGCACAAGAGGGCAGCTTCAACTCCGTGTGATTTCATCTCCAACCTGACCAATCGTAACTCCTGACTCACTAGCAGCCCACCCACCAAATTATCCTTAAAAACTGCAATGCCTGAATTTTCAGAGAGACTGATTTGAGTAATAAAATTTCAGTCTCTCTTATAGCTGGCTCTGCATAAATTACTCTTTCTCTATTGCAATTCCCCTGTCTCGATAAATCAGCTCTGTGTAGGCAGCAGGCAATGTGCACCCACTGGGCAGTTAAGTGGTGCACCTAAGTGTTATAGGTTGTTACTCAATGTCATTACTTCTCTGGTTGTGAGGGTAGTGTGTTCCTGACTTTAAGTCCAAAGTTTTTTCTTCTCAACATTTTTTCTTGCTAAGATGAAATGCAGAGTAATAACTGCTTAATTCCTTTGCCAGCTTTCTCAAAGTCTTTAAGGGATGTCCTTGTCTTAAGGGATAGGATGTTTGCAAATCATCTTCCAATCAAAATTCACCATAGCTGTATAGTGACTAAGGTGTAGTCTGCTCCTGCATTGCATTGTTGAGATCAAGCCAATCTTGCAGAAGCCTTCAGCAAGTTACACTGACCTGCCAGGTTTCTCATCATTACACAGAATGCAAATTCCTTATGTACTTGGAAATCTTTGTAATGGAGTTCTGGAGTAGGGTCACATTCAAGAAAATTTTGTGCTGACCATAAAAGAAACTTAGAAACAACTGAACAATTTTATTTACATTTCTCTAAAAATTAAACTGAATTCAAACATACAGTACACCTATTAAATTATTCATTTGCCTTCTTAATTCTCTGTCCTAAAAATATCCAGAGACTACCATACCCCAAGCAGGGAAAATTTATCTAACTCATTTCTTCCCTACCACCTTAGTCCCCATCATCTATGCCCTTATAAGACCTTTATCCATGACGTGCCTTCTAAATGGAACACTCCCCTCCCCCACAGCCCCCAAAAGGCATAGCTTGGGCCTTCATTAGCACTGCTATCTTGAGAATCAGTCATAGCTCCAACCCCAGATAGCCCTCTCTTCCTGTCTCCTCTCTTCATTCTGGAATCTGAACAATCAGAGCCTAATACCACTTTTCAGTAACTAAATAGATTAGCAATGCACTCAGTAGTGGCAGACTTTGGCCACATTGATGAACACAACCCTCTATATCTATTTCTAAGACTCCAGAATTTTTCTCAAAGACTGAATCATATTGGCCACCACATTCAGGAAAACCACTATATGCCTATATCTACTTTACCACAACTGCTCTTTTTAATGCTAACTCAGAGGCCACTAGAAAAGAAATTTAGCTGAAACCTATTTCATTTAAAACATCTTTTTAAAAAGTTTTTTCATATGTCTCTTTTCAAGATGTGTAGATGGAAAAAGGATTGGGATGGGGGGTTTGATCTGTAGTGTGAGGAATCTGTCCTGCTGAGAAAATGAAAACAATTTCTGCTCTTCTCACTGTCATCCATGCATGCTGCTTACTGGGCTTCTCCTTGAAAGCAGTTGATTTGCATGATTATGTACTTACTTGGTCTGGTGGGTTTTTTTGAAACTCAAAGGACTTACATTGAAAATCTATTTTTGTTTGCTTTTGAATGGAATGCATTTATTTGGGGGATGTAAACTTCTGGGATTTGTGGTAAATTTGAAATCTTAATTCTGTTACATACACTTAGATGGATTGTTTAGTTGAGGAACTATATTTAGCTTGAGATTTAAACACCTAGATTGTAATAATTTTTTGAATGCTAATTTCATATCTAAACTATTGATGCATAGTCCGGATGTTTGGACAGATCATGTGAGATAGCTGATACAAATATTTGGCTTCATGTAGGGTAACTGGTACAGATTCCTTTGCAGAGATTGGAAAGTTTCTCTTCTTGCTTGAAACTACTCATTAGCTGTAATTGGATCCACAGTAATAATATCTGTTGGCATCTTAATTTTTATCAAATGCTTTTAAATTATTTACTTTCTTAACTACCTCATTTACATTGCTAACAATATAATATTACAATATAATTGTATAACCTTTCATGGTACCCAGATAGACAGAAGATTCTTTACTCCATTAGCCCCCAAAAGCAGTTCTATTAATGAGCTGGTTTAAGATTTCAGAGACATCATCCCAGTGAGCTCAACTTTATCATTTAATATTTATTTCTAGAGAGCAAATAACAACAAAATATTTTATTTTCCCTTGCAATTATTTTGTAAGATATTTATTGCACCAGATTCACTTTTCAAAGAACATCTGATTTTCACTTACAAAAGTGAACCTCCAGTTAGTTATGCACTGAAAAAGATAGATGTTCTGGCCTGTGATGGGCACAGAACATTCTAAGCTGAAACCTGAACTAAGTGTGTTTAACTAGAGCCTATTCCTCAAGAGTCTATCAAAAGCTTTTTACGTATCTTGCAACCTGGATCTATCCCTACTTCTCAATGTACCAGTTACAGGAAAGGGGTCCCAATCCAGACCCCAAGAGAGAGTACTTGGATCTTGCATAAGAAAGAATTCAGGACGAGTCCACAGTACAAAGCAAAAGCAAGTTTATTAAGAAAGTAAAGTGGTGAAAGAACAGCTACTCCATAGACAGAATAGGGCATTCCCAAAAGTAAGAGGAGGAATACGTCCACCCTAGATACAATACTTGTTTGTACTTAAGATTTTAAAAAAAGATCATGGGGGGATGTGCTCTGCTACAAGGGTTTGTGAGAAAGGATTAATTTTCTTAATTTCTATATTTTGCAAGAATTGGTATTGTTATCTTTAAAGCAAAATTAGAAATGCTTCTGTTCTCAAGATATCAGGGTATCAGAACACTCCCAAGCCTGAGTCTGTTTAGCAAACATTATCAATCTGTTCTCTTAACCGTAAACATCTGGAGGCCAGGAATACCTAACTTTCTGGGAATGCAGCCCAGCAAGTCCCAGCCTCATTTTCCTAGCTCTCACTCAAGATGGAGTCACTGTGGTTCGAAAGCCTCTGACACACAAATATGAAGTCTAGGAAAGAGGGCTCAGAAAAAAACAATCAAACAAAACAAGAAACTTAAGTGTGCCTGATCCAGACCTGGACACTAGAGGATAGCTTCTGTGCCATGGGATAGGCAGATATTAAACAAATATGAAACTCATCTATTAATGAAACTACCTTTGCAAAACTCATACCTGAGGAAACTATGACAGTGAAAGAGATCAGACCAAACCAACCCCATCTTGCTTCTCACCTTTAAGCTGTCCTTGTTCATTCCTGGGCATAGGCTGAACTAATCTTGGGAAGGAATTTAGTTTACAGTTCAAACTCTGAAACAAAATTGGTAATAGCCCTTTCCTGAGGGGGAAAAAAATCCTTCTTGCCTGGGGACTAGTCTACGTCTGTCGGACTAACAAATTAACTACAAGATTAGAAATTATGGTTTAGGGGCCATGCAGCCTTCAGCTGCAAGAGTCTGAACCTCCCCAAAGTGCTGCTGGAGATAACATCACTGTTGTAAAATCTAAGATCATTGCTTGAGATATTTTGCAGACCCTGCATTCCAATGCATCAGATGACACCACCCAGACCAGTAATCTGGCTCAACCAGTTCTGCAGTCCCACCCAGGAACAGAAGTCAGCAAGAAAGAACTCACTTTGGACCACCTATGATTCATCTCCAACCCAACCAATCAGCAATCCTTACTTCCCAAGCTCCTATCTGCCAAATTATCCTTAAAAACTCTGATTCCCAAGCTTTCAGGGAGACTAATTTGAGTAATAATAAAATTCTGGTCTCTCACACAGTCAGTAATGTGTGAATTACTCTTTCTCCATTGCAATTCCCCAGTCTTGATAAATTGGCTCTGTCTAGCAGCAGCCAAGGTGAACCTGTTGGGTGATTACATCAGTGGCCATGAAAGCCCTTCCTATAATTTCCGTAGATCATCATTTCTTCTTGCTTTAAAGAGCTTAGTATTGTCTACAGATTTGAGTATTGCCAAATCTACAGATTTGAGGTCTAATTTTTAACACAGTTTTTAGATTATTTCTTACTATTCTTGAACAGTCCACCATTGCTCAGGCATCTGTGATGAAATCTGTTACACACAGATGTATAAGCATAGTATTCTTTGGTAGCTCTCAGTGATATCCTGTTAATTAGTTGTCTTTCCCTAGGTCAGTGCCACACTATCTTAATTAAAAATATTGGATAAGTTATGATACCTGATACACTGTATCGCAAATCCACTTGCCTTGTGACGCTTGTTCAGCAATGTCTTGACTATCCTAGGTCTTTGCTCTTTCATAGATATTATAGAATCAATGTGTTAATTTCCTATAAAACCTCTATTTATATGTGAATTATAATTGTAATTAATAGATACTAGTTTAAATCTTTTGACATTAACATTAAACTGTTTTTCACTTACAAAGATGACAATTTCAGATGGTTCTGCTACTGAACAGATCACAAGGGAAAGAATTAATGTCTTTCTGCTATCTACTCATGAACATGATGTATCTCTCCATTTCCTTAGGTTTCTTCAATATCTTTATTAAAGTTGTAACTCCATGCAAGTATTGAATATATGTTGTAAGATTTACTCCTAGATATCTTGCTTTTTTTTTCCTGTTGTAAATGGTATCTTTTTCTTGTTATTATACTTTCAGTTTGTGTGTACATGCTATGGTTTGGGCCTTTGCCACCTCCAATCCTCATGCGGAAATTTGGTACCCAATGTGGCAATGTTGAGAGGTAGGGCCTGATGGGAGGTGTTTGGGTTCTGGGGGTGGATCCCTGATGAATAGATTAATGTTCTTTCTCAGGGTGAATTAGTTCTCCCTCTATTAGTTCCCCTTGAGTATTCTAGGTAAAAAACACCTAGGGCCTCCCAGTGGCTTCCTCCTTTGCCATGTGTTCTCTCTTTGCACTCTCGGTAAGGAAGTGTTCCAGACCCAAGGCCATTCTTATGCAGCTATGTGGAGGTGGAAGGACATCATGCACAGGGCTGCGGTTCCCAATACTCATAAAGCAGAACTTCTGCTGGATTCAACCAATTCTCTTTAACCTAACTTTACTCGTATTGGTCTTGAGTTATGTTATCTATTTCTTTTTCACACCTTCTTTCATACAATGCAAGGTCCTTGGAGTGTTTGATTTTAAACACTACCTCCCAAATTCCATGTTATTGTCATTTAGCATTTCAGTTCAATTTGTTAATGTCATGCTAGTTAGACATTATTTCATTATATTTTTGTCAACGTTTATTTGTATTACACTTTTTTTTACATGACATAGTTCTTTGCACTCTACTGCTTTATGGATTTCATTCTGAAAGAAGAACATCCTTCAGTAGGTTTTCAGGACTTTGAAAAATTCCCTCAAAAACAAAATTAAATGTTGTTTATTTTGCCCTCGGTCTGGTATGATTGTTTTGGGTGGGTTTAGAATTCTAGATTGATGGTTGCTTTTCCTTGGTACTTTAAATATATTATTTTATTTTCATCCAATTCCCAGTGTTGGTGGTGTTGATGAGAAGTCTGCTGTCAGCCTAATTATATTCCTCTCTAGAAGAAATATATTTTTCTATCTGAATTTTTGGGCTTTTTTTTCAGAAAAAAAAATGATTTTCCTCTCACTATAATGCATGACAGTATGGGTTGGATTTTTTGTTTGGTTATTTATATTTCGGGTTTGGTATTGTTTTGTTTTTGCTGCTGAGGATCAATTACGCTCTTTCAATTTCAGGGTTCATGTATTACTTTAATTCTGAAAACTCCCCAACTATTATCTCTTAGAATACTTTTTCTCACTTTTATCTTTTATTTTCTCTTCTGGAATATCTCATTCTATCTCTTTATCTTCTTTATCTCTTAACATTTTTTATAATTTTTTAATCGTTTTATCTCTCTCTGCTAGATTCTGAGAGGTTTACTTAACTCCATCTTTCAGATTCTCATTTTACTTCACATCAATATGCTATTTATTCCATCCATTTAACTTATTTTTGTCATTATATTTTTAATATCTAGAAGTTCAATTTGGTTCATTTTCAAAACTGCTTACAGTTTTTCAAGAATTCCTAATATTTTGTTATGAATTTTAATTCAATTTTTAATTTTGTATTCTTTTATCTCCATAATCCTCTTACATCTATTCTCTTTTATATTTTTATTTTTTTATCTTCAATTTTGGGAAGGCTAATCTCCTAGATATAATATTTCCTGGTATTCCATTACAGTGGGTCTTTTCTCTAGTTCTTTAAAACACTAATATTCTGTTCTGTGGTAGCTTCATTTGCTTTAGTTTATATACATGTACCCACAGAATCATTCCTCATTTTTTTTCTGCTGGTTCTAGGTTTACAATACAGTAGCCAGTAGCCATATGTAAATTTTAAAATAGAAATTAATTAAAATTAAATACAATTTAAAATTTAGTTTTGCAATCTCACTAGACACGTTTAAGTGTTCAATAGCCACATATGACCAGTAGTTACCACATTAGATAGTGAAGATATAGAACATTTCCATATCACAAAAGTTGTATTGTACAGTGTTGCTGTAGAGTTTACACAGTCCTAAACTAGCTTTTGTGTTAATTTCTTTGTTCAGTTTCCTAACCCTTGCAGGTCATTAAATTGTACACCCTTTAGGTCTCATAGGTATAGAACTTTGATTAATTGTGATTAAATTATTTATTAATTCATGACCTCCAATAGATAGCAAATGACCTTTTCATTTCTCCAGGCCATTAAACAGATATATCTAGATTCCTTTAAATAAGTAACTTGGTAGCCCTTCAAGACTCTGGACTTTATTCAGAGGACTCAATTCCAGCTTTCCAGCTTGAATAGACCTATGACCGCATCTCTTTTCCCTAGTGGGTATTAAAAGTCCTTTACATATATTCCTTCCATAATCCCCGAGCAGTCAAAGGGCCTACTTCCACTTGCTTTTCTGGATTTGAATCCTCTCTTCTGTTCTGTCACCTGGAGATTTCTCTTTCTGTTTTTCAAGCTGCTTTGTATAATTTATTAAAAATTACATCACATTTTATCCAGCGTTTCACTATGTTTGTGGAGAGAAAAATTGTCTACATCAGCTATATGTATCATGTGATTAGAAATATACTGACGTTCTATTGCATGCTTTACTAGTTTGAGTAAGAATAAGATATATCATGTTTAAAATGAATTTCATTGTTAAGCCCGCTCTTCTAATTGTAATCTGGTGCTTGAAGTTCTACAACTTCACTGGTAAGTGATTTGTTTTTCTTATTGGAATGCCTCATATCTAATCTAAATACAAAAATATTGTTTTTTAATGACACCTCTTGTATCAATCACTTCTTTCCAATATCATTTTACTTTTGCATAGAACCTGATATCATTTCCAGAAATGACTTTAACGTTCTCCTCTGAAATTGTAAAGTAATGCTTATTTATTATAACTGATAAATTAATATATTTAAAGAAAAAACTAATCATCTCTCTTCTCTACCTCCTTTCTACTCCTTACTTCCAAACCACCTCCTTGCCAGATGGTGAGTGATATCAACATTGTTTTATATTGCTTTAGTAGTTTTCCATGTACTTTTAAATATATACAAACATATGAATTTATAATTAGCGGTCCCCGTCCTTGATTATTTTGACCAAAATGATTATTTCACTAACTAAACACAGATCGTCTCTCTAGTAAACATATATAAGCTTAATATATATTTTTAAATATTTTTATATTATCCATAGTATAAATATCCATAATTTATTAATCTTTTCCCTTTTGATGAATACTCAGCTTCCAGTTTGCTGCCACTATGAATCATAACACAATAAACATCCTTGAGTATATTCTTGCATACTTGTAACACTTGGATTTTTATATAACCTTACTCTAAATTAGTATAAAAATATGTGATCTTTCTTTAATAAGTCTCTCATTTCTCTCCATCCCATATAAATCTAAAATAATCTCTTTGTACCAGGTTTTTATTAAAGAAGTTAGATTGTAAAAATATTATTTAAACCCAAAATTTATTATAGGTTCTTCTGTCTCCAGAGGAGACTGGTATAATTCATGTTAGTAGGAAGATATGTCTCTATATTTACTTCCTACTAATTAAGGAGATTGGTAAAAGAAAGAAAACAGTGAACTCTCAATGTCTCTGCCAGAGGGACTAGACGACGTGGCCCTCTGCTTAACAGGACATATTGTGGACCCTCTGATTATACCAAGCCTAATAGTGCCTGGACAGCAAAACTGTTTTAATGAAGACTAGAACTGAGTTTGGAAGAGTAGTTACTGTAGGGAAATATAAAAGAGAGAAATTGACAGATGAGAAGTATGAGGGTTAAAGAGGGCATGGACTCAAAAATGGCAGGAGGCTGAAAACTACATAGAAGAATGATAAATGTCTGAGCATGGAAAGCGTTTTGAAATTGTATTCCTTTACTTTTGAAACCACACACCCAGCACAATGCCTGTCACAAAGCAGATGCTCCAGGAATATTACTAAAATAAGAATTAGGGATGTTTGATATTCAAGTTTTAAGTGATTGCATTTTATGTTCTCCACAAGAAATCCACTTTAAATATAAAAACATGGCTAGATTCACTACCTCTGAAGTGGTATAGTGTTATTTGAATGAAATAACTAGGATTAGTTATAAATGGGCAGATACTTTAAAAAGTACAATGACTGCATTGTCATAATGTAAAGAAAATCTCAAACTTTCAATGAAAACTCTAACATCTAAGTATGTTATTAAACAATAGGGGGTCATGTTTGGGAAATCAAGAAAACAGATTAAATTACACCCCCTGGAGAGCCCAGAGCTTAGAGAAGCCAATAGTCTCCAGATCTGATAAATGTATTAAGAGCCGGAGTTCTCCTAAAGCAGGAACTTCTTGTAGAGGTGATCATGGAAATGCAAGCCCCTAGGAATCTAAGATAACTGATGGAAAACATTACATATCCTACAGAACAAGAGGTAATGGCTTAAAGTAATATTATGATGGGGTGACCAGAGCAAACGTTTGTTAAACAATGAATCATATAATCATAGAAAATGTTTAAACATGGAAAGCAATAATCTAGTCCAGTGGTGATAAACACCTTCATTTCATGAGCTGTTTCAATTGATAGCATCCTCCTGGCATGCTAAGTTGAGCAGAGTTCTGAGACTGGAAAATGGGTTTGTGGTGAAGACGGCTGGGAATTATCAAAAAGCCTAGGGAAATGCAAGGGGGGAAAGTAAAGCATGTAAATTTCCACATTGCAAATTTACGGAGGAAAGATATAATTTGTTTTTTGTTCCTTCACACCTTTCCCTCCTTACAACTCCATCAACTATTCTCAATGAGTTGTTGATGCTGATTTAGTCTATCCCTGATTTAGTACAAGCACCTCCTTGATAAGAAAAATACTTGTTTATTTTTTAACCTACCAATATTGAATCAGGAAGAAATAGAAAGCCTGAACAGACCCATAACAAATAAAGAGATTAAAATAGTTATTAAAATCCTCCTCCCAATGAAGCAAAGCTCAGGACTAGATTGTTCAGGGGAACAACCAGTCAATGGGGCATTCAGGACATACACAACATTTATCAATTAAGTTCACTGTCTTATTAGAGCACAGTTCATGGTGCCCCAAAATAATTAAAGTAGTAACATAAAAGGTCACTAATTACAGATCACCATAACAGATAGAATAATGAAAAGTTTGGAAATTGCATGAAATGCCAAAATGTGACATAGTGTCCCAAAGTGAGCCCATGCTGTTGGAAAATGGCACCAATAGACTTATTCCACACAGGATTGCCACAAATCTTCAATTTGTAAAAATGCAGTATCTGTGGAGCACAAGAAAGTGCAGTGCAGTAAAAACAAGGTATGCCTGTGTCTATAAAAGGGAGACAGAATTGTTCCTTCAGGGAGTCGCTAAATAGCTAAAAATAATAGTGCCCTTTCTGTCATTGACAATTACAAAATGCCTTGCAACATTTTGCATTGTTTATCGAGCTGGTTCTTGACTCTGCTTTAATTGTTTGTATTTCATTTTCATATTTTTACAACCATATGGTAAACTGCTAAAATACAACCATTTTATCTTATAGAGCCTTCTCATTCCTATATACCTAATAGGCAGTCAATAAATATTTGAATTGATTAATGCTCTGAATTTTACCTCTCAAACCAGATTACATATTTATTGAGAAAAAAATGTATTTTTTCACACTTTTCTCTCCTCATAATTCCTCAATCCACTATGCTTAGGAGGTTATTGAAAACATACATGAAATTTATAGATAAATAAATGAGTTTGATGAATTATTAAATGTTGGAGAGTAATTCTTGAGAACATAAGTCCTTTCTCAGATGACAATTAAAAATTGGTAAAGGAGATTTGATAAAAATTACTCAAAAAATTTCATTACTACCTGTTTTCAATTATACATTATTATCTTTAAATTATGTCCTAATTGGATATTTTACAGCTTCTGCTTCTTTATAATAAAAATTATATGTAAACATAACTATAGCTTTTGATTTTTTTACACAGCAGTGCATATTTACCATGTTGAAAATACTATTTAACAAATAAATGTGCAATACTAGGAAGGAAACTCCTTCTCTCAAGGAAAATAGTGATGAAAGTGGAGAGAAAAACATCATTATTGTTGTTGTTGCTGTGTTTTTATTTAAAACCGTCACCTCATTTGGTTTCCATATTCTGAACATAAAGGAGTATTATCCACTCAATAAACATTTACCAAGCACCTGCTATGTTATGTCTGAAAGTCACAAAGATGAATGATCATGATCTGTCTTCAAGATTCATTGTTTCTTGGAAAAGGCAGACACATCAGCAAATAGTTTGTGATGAGTGCTCTCTTGACGAGGGTAAGCCCAAGGTGCTAGGAGACTGCAGGGGAGTGAGAAAGAAGAAAAAGCTCAATGGAGGAAGAACAAGTTTCAGGCAGGGATGGTCTGAAAGATAAACAAGACCTGATTGCTAGTTCAGTTATGACAGGCAGCCTCAGGTTTCTGAATGAATTAGTTTTGGATGTGATAAAGGGAAATTCCGATGCCACTCATGCTACATATTGCACAGCCTTCCCAGTAACTTCAAAAATCTCTATAAAGTGTTTATGCTCATTGCTAAAGTTGAATTACATGTGTGTCGGAGCAGGGATTCACCAAAGTACAGCCAAACTCATCTAGAGACCTGTTGAAGTGAAAGTAACTAACTTCCCCTTCTGCCAAGAGCAAGTAAAAAGTATTGAATGTTTGAGAGAGGGGGTCTTCTGTCTAAGGTAATACAGCACATGATGACACCATAACCACAGCATTGTCCTCAAAAGAAGTCTGTCATCACCAGCCCTCTAACCATAGGGTTCCATTTTGTTTTGGGGGGTTGTGTTTTTATTTGTTTGTTTAAATACATTAGAACCAATTTTGGGGAAGAGATGGGATAGGGGAAAATAAGGAGATTAAAAAGTCACTTCACAGGCTGGGCATGGTGGCTTACACCTGTAACCCCAGCACTTCGGGAGGCCAAGGTGGTAGTACCTCTTGAGTCCATGAGTTCAAGACCAGCCTGGGCAACATGGCTGATGTTTGGCTGTGTCCTCACCCAAATTTCATCTTAAATTATAGTTACCATAATCCCCACATGTCTTCAGAGGGACCCAGTGGGAAGTGATTAGATCATGGAGGCAGTTTCCCCATGCTGTTCTTGTGACAGTGAGTGAGTTCTCACAAGATCTGATGGTTTTATAAGGGGCTTCCTCCCTTCTCTCTGCCCTTCTTGTTGCCACCATGTGAAGAAGAATGTGTTTGCTTCCCCTGCTACCATGATTGTAAGTTTCCTAAGGCCTCCCCAGCCATGCTGAACTGTGAATCAATTAAACCTCTTTCACCTCTTTCCTTTATAAAGTACCCAGTCTTGAGTATGTCTTTTTTTTCTGAGATGGAGTCTTGCTCTGTTGTCCAGGCTGGAGTGCAGTGGTACAATCTCGGCTCACTGCAGCCACTGCCTCCTGGGTTCCAGTGATTGTCCTGCCTCAGCCTCCTGGATAGCTGAGATTACAGGTATATGTAATCTCATGTTTGTTTGTTTTAGTAGAGACAGAGTTTTGCCATGTTGTCTAGGCTGGTCTCAAACTCCTGACCTCAGGTGATCTGCCCATCTCAGCCTCCCAAAGTGCTAGAATTACAGGTGTGAGCCACTGCGCCCAGCCGAGTATGTCTTTTTTAGCAGCATGGGAATGGACTAATACAGTAAATTGGTACCATGGGGAGTGGGATGCTACTACAAAAATACCTGAAATGTGGAAGCAACTTTGGAACTGGGTAACAGGCAGAAGTTGGAATAGTTTGGAGAGCTCAAAAGACAGGAAAATGTGGAAAAACTTGGAACTTCCTAGAGACTTGGAAGGCTCACAGGACAGGAAGCTGTGGGAAAGTTTTGAACTTCTTAGAGACTTGTTGAATGGCTTTGCCCAAAATGCTAATAGCGATATGGACAATGGAGTCCAGGCTGAGGTGGTCTCAGATGGAGATGCGGAACTTGTTAGGAACTGGAATAAAGATGATTCTTGTTATGCTTTCGCAAGCAACCAGACAAGCAGTGAGGTGGATTGCATAAGCCAGGAAATGGCATGATGGACTTGTATGCCATGTGAAGGGGTTTTACTTGATCTAACAGACAGTGTAGAGCCACTGAAAAGTTTTGAGCCAATGGACAATTGAACAAATTGCTATGGCTACAGTGCAGATAAGGGGTTGGAATGAGAGAGGCAGGACAGGAGTGAGTTCAATTAAAATCTGTCTAAGTAATTCAGGGAGGAAATAACATTGACCTGGACTACAGGAATGGCAGCAGGTACAGAAAGAAGTTAGTTCAGAAGAGGTTGAGGTGATACATGCAATGGGACTTGGAATTACAAAAGTACATATCTTTAGTCTTATATTTCATTTCTTCTTTAGCAATCAATAATGTTGTCCTTTGTGTCCTCACACTGCTTTCAACTCCTTTTTGGTTTCTTTAAAATTTTTGGTTTTTTAGATGTATTAACAGCATCTGCTGGGAGTGGAGCCTTCTGTTTTGTTAATCATGTAACAGGCAGAGAAAGAAATAGAAATGTATATGAGGAGGTAAATGTAGTAGTGTCAATGCTCGTTTCTTTAAGCAGATTGAATTATCTATAGGCATCTAATCTCTGAAAACTATACCAGGAAATCCTATCTGTCCTTCTACCTCTGGGAAGAATTACATCCAGAAAAGATGGACTTCTTTTCTATTCTTCCAAAGTTTCAGCAAGAGACCTCTACTCCCGTTATCTACTCTCCCACCAGGAAATGAGAATAGGAACCTTATAGACATATGCCTAAACATCTCATATTATCAATATTGCATTGCAGAATAATCTCTCAGGGGTCTGGGTTCTCATACGCCTAGAGATTACTCCAGGTTCCTCTACCTAGGAATGAAAGATCCAGAAAAACTTTATTTCTAAAAATTCAGTATTAGATATCACGTAATTTCACCATTAAAACTTGTATCTTGCCATGAAAATGCTTTTTATACTGCCTCAAATCCTTTTCTTTTTGTATTATTTTGCTTAAAAAAATGGCCAGAAGTTCTGACCTAATTAAAACCCTGAAAATATGGCATCAAGTCTGCTAACCTTAAAAATTTTGTTGAATCTTTTAGGAAATCAAAAGAAAACAAAACAAACAAAACAAAAATCCTTCTTCATAGCTGAAGACCCGTGCTTTTCTAAGAATACTTTTGAAAGAGTTGTCCTATTATCGACCCCCACTTTGGTCATGCATTAAACCTCACAAAAGCTCTGCGCGTGTGGTTTTGGAGCTAAGTTATTGGAAACAAAAGTTTTAAAACCAATCAACCACGAAGAGAAGAAAATCAAACTAGCCACTTATGCCTGAAGTGCCAACTTCCACCATATGTAGTCCCACAAAAACCAGAAGGGAAAAATAATCAAAGTAAAACCCAACTGTGCTAGCATCACAGAGCAAGGGAACAGAATTTCTAAACAGTTTCACCCAAACCTATGAAAATGAAAATCACTTTGTTTTCCACAGCTGGCCCCCAGACCCTGTAAAGGAATACATTACTGTGATTTGCATTGATCTGATTAGTGTATTTACATAATGCCTCCTTCTACACCACTCCCAGTCAGCTGGACATCCAGCACATGCAGTTCTGGAGTAAAAATCAAGTAAACACTCCGAAAAGTATTTTGTCTTCTCCTACACAATTAAAACAATTTGCAAACTTGTATGCATTCAAAATAGCTTTGTTTACAAAATTATAGATTTTATTTGTTTTTATTCCCCAAATGTTGACAGTTTGTATAATAGATTAGGCTTTAAGCACAAACACACACACACTCACAAAGTCCTTAATAGTGTAGAGGGAAAGTTGTAGAGCAACTAGTACACTATATAGAAATTGTTCGAAAGTACAAAGCATTACTTTCTCTCAGGGCTCAATTAAAGCTATTAACTAGGATTCCAAAGGATGCGTAGGAGAAAGAATGAGAACTAGCAGAGCAGACACATAAATTAGAATATGTTCATGTGCACAATACCTAAAGAAAATCAGTCCAAGTCTAAAGGAAGTCAAGCAGAAGACATAAAAGGGATCAATTAAGTACCTTTTGGTAACCTATCATATAGCTCATTTTTCCTAGGAAACAGTGAGTGTCTAGATGTTGCTGCTTTAGGTGTGAGGCAAGCTGGAACCTGCAATGTGTGCTGGCAGGGAGAAGTAGGAAGTCTTCCACCACAGTGAAGGATGGGGAACTAACTAACCGTGCTACAGAAGCAGTGTTATGTGATAGAAGTTAACAACATCTAAAATTTATTTGGAGTACCTATGTCACAAATTAGAAAACTGAATCTTAAAAAGATCAAGCTATTTATGAAAAAATCACAAGCTAGTAAACGGCAGTCTGGAATATAAACAAGGTCTGTATGACTCCAAAATCCATGCATTCTATTCTACAACACTGACACTCATCCTAAATAATTTGGCCCTATATATATTTTACAAACTCTTCTTTTATATACTGTTCACCTGCCAACTTTGGAGGGCTAGCAACAGGATCCATCTTTAAGGACAAAGAAGATCCGGAGCTTACTAGGAAACTGATGCTCCAATGATTAGTGGGAGGATTGTCCAGTACAGGAAAGTGAAAGGAGAAACACCACAGAGTGTGAAATCAAGGCAGAAGCCTGATTCTATGGAACAGATGCAACTTGGAAATGGCACAGGTGCCTGGGGCCTAATTGTGGTATCCAGGTTTCAGTCTGATTGTCTCCAGCACAGCTGTAACGGGAAGAAACAATGAGAGGCATACAGTTGCTGAGTATTTATGACTGTGGAGTGTGTTCATGTGAAGACTATTCATACGCTTTTTTGTTTTGTTTTTGTTTTTGTTTTTGAGACAGAGTCTCACTCTATCACCCAGGCTGGAGTGCAGTGGCACGATCTTGGCTCATGGCAACCTCCATCTCCTAGGTTCAAGTGA
The DNA here is from genome assembly GCF_043159975.1 of Macaca nemestrina. Lineage (NCBI taxonomy): Eukaryota > Metazoa > Chordata > Mammalia > Primates > Cercopithecidae > Macaca > Macaca nemestrina. The sequence goes on along the minus strand of NC_092127.1, from coordinate 81,723,554 downwards.
TTCTCCTACCTCAACTTTCTGAGTAGCTGGGATTACAGGCATGTGCCACCATGCCCAGCTAAGTTTTGTATTTTTAGTAGAGATGGGGTTTTGCCATGTTGGCCAGGCTGGTCTCGAACTCCTGACCTCAGGTGATTCACCCGCCTCAGGCTCCCAAAGTGCTTGGATTACAGGCGTGAGTCACCGCACCCAGCTTCATATACTTCTATCTTAGTGCAGGAACTGGGAAAATAAGTATGTCCTTCCATAAGCTAAACTATTAGAGGTTAGAAAGAAAGGAACAAAGGAAACAAACTAGATGATAAATAAACAACTAACAGATAGAACTGTGTTTTCTCTTAGCCCAGTTAGGAAAATCATAGCAATAAAGATAACTCCAAGCCACAGAATATAAAATATACATAGCCAATGTACAATTTTTATAAACTGTTTCAGTTATGTCACTATATAACATATCATCCAAAAATTGAATCTCTTAAAACCATTATTTTTTCTCACAATTTTGTGAGTTGACTGGGCTGAGTTGGGTAGTGACACTGCACAACATGACACAGTGGAGATCCCTCATTAGACTATATTCAGTAGTGAGCTCAGTTGAGGATGAACACCCAAATGGCCTCTCATCCTTCAGGATCTCTCTCCACGTGGCCTTTTCTTATTCAGTAGTGAAACCTAGTCTTAAGTCTACATCAGTCAATTGAGCTATATAATTGGCTATACTTCCTGTCAGGCTAATTTATGCAATTTTTATTTTCATCTGCTAGTGTCTTTGACACATTTGCCTGCAGAACATTGCTATCTACACTCTTATAGTTTGTTATAATTAAGAGAGGGGGCTTGCGAAAGAAATGGAAGAGTTGTCCAGTCTTTTCACATTGCCCAGTTAAAGTCTCCCAAATATAGAAAATACCTTCTACAGACCTGATCGCAAAGATCACGATGGCTTCCAGTAGTTCTGCAATCAGTACTTCTCCATTTAATTGAAGCATTAGAATAACACTGACATGAACATTCTATCATCAGAAGATGAAAAATATTGTATATTTCTTTGATTTTGTGTATACCTATTTTGAATTTGAACAGGGAAATCCACAGTATAATAAAACACTCAAAAAATGACTTCTGGTTCTATTTCAGCCTTTAATCTGCTGTGTGAACTTGAACACATCATTTTACCTCTTTCATCTTTAGAATCCTTACTATGGATTGAATTGTGTGCCGTCCAAAATTCATATATGAAGGCTCTAACATTCAATGTGATTGTATTTGGAGATGGAGCCTTTGGGAAGTAAGTAGGATGCAATGAGGTCATGAGAGTGTGGCTTCCTAATGGGATCAGTGGCTTTTTAAGAAAAGAAGAGAGAGATCTCACTCTCTGTGACATGTAAAGACACAGAAAGAAGCCAGTCATCTGCAAGCCAGGAAGAGAGCCTACACCAGGAACCAAATCAGCCAGCACCTTGATCTTGAACTTCCCAGCCTACAAAATTGTGTGAAATAAATGTCAGTGTGTAAGCCACCCCATATATGGTATTTTATTGTTGCAAACTAATACTATCCTCTTTCACAAAATGTGCCATTGGAATAGAAGTTCTCTAAAATTATTTCCAACCAAAATTATATTCTATTATGTTATTTTTCTATAAAGTTGTATTATTAAGTAAATATTGTCTGATTAATGTTAAAGGAAACACACACAAAAAATTAATTTAAGTCATCTAAAGAGTAAAAATAACTTTCATTCCAAAGCAAAAATTTGGAACTCATTTGAGAAGATATAGATATGCTCATTTATTTAAACTTCAGAGGCAGGCAGAAAATCAGTGAAGACATAATCGAACTCACCACCACCACCGATCAACTGAATATAATTAACACTTATAGACAACTTTATCTGAAAACAGCAGGATAAACATTCTTCTCAAGCTTACACAGAACATTTACCATGGTAGACCACATTTAGGACCATAAGACACACCTTAACAAATTTAAAAGAATCGAAATTACATAGTGTCTGCTCTCATACTGACCCCAGTGGAATTAAATTAGAAATAAGTAACAGTAAGATAACTAGAAAATCCCAAATACCTGAAGATTAAATAACACACTACTAAATGACATGTGAGAAAAGAAAAAAACCTCAAGAGAAAATTAAAAATATTTTGAACCAAATGAAAATGAAAAAACAACTTGTCAAAAATTTTGAGATTCAGTGAAAGCAGTACTTAGAGGGAAATTTATAGCACTGAGTTCACTTATTGGAAAAGAAAAAAGAACTAAAATCAATGATCTACATTTCCACCCTAGGAAACTAGAAAAACAAGAGCAAATTAATTCCAAAGCAAGAAGAAGAATAGAAATAATAAGACTTAGAGCAGTGGCTGGGGTGGTGGCTCATGCCTGTAATCCCAGCACTTTGGGAGGCCAAAGTGGGCAGATCACTTGACAGGAGTTTGAGGCCAGCCTGGCAAAAATAGTAAAACCCCATCTCTACTAAAAATACAAAAAATTAGTTGGGCATGGTGGCACATGGCTTTAATCTCAGCTACTCGGGAAACTGAAGTACAAGGATCACTTGAACACAGGAGGCAGGGTTGAAATTAGCCGAGATCATGACACTGCACTTTATCCTGGGCAGCAGAGTGAGACTCTGCCTCAAAAAAATAAATAAAAGAAAGAAAGAAAGAAAGATTTAGAGCAGAAATCAATAAAATTGAAATCAAGATATTAATATAGAAAATCAACAAAACCAAAAGCTGGTTCTTTGAAAAGATCAATAAAATCAATAAACCTCTGGCCAAGCTAAGAAAAACAGAAAGGAAACAAAAATTGCTAGTATCAGAAATGAAGGAAGGGACATGTCTACAGATCTGATGGACATTTAGAGGATACTAAAGGAATACTGTAAGGAACTCTATGACAACCTCAATGAAATGGACCAGTTCCTTGAAAAATACAATCTGTTAAAACTCATATAAGAAGAAATGGGTGGCTGAGTATGGTGGCTCATGCCTGTAATCCCAGCACTTTAGGAGGCCAAAGCGGGCAGATCACCTGAGGTCGAGAGTTTGAGACCAGCCTGACCAACATGGAGAAACCCTGTCTCTACTAAAAATACAAAATTAGCCAGACATGGTGGTACATGCCTGTAATCCCAGCTACTCAGAAGGCTGAGGCAGGAGAATCACTTGGACCCAGGAGGCAGAGGTTGCGGTGAGCCGAGATCATGTCATTGCACTCCAACCTGGGCAACAACAGTGAAACTCCATCTCAAAAAAAAAAAAAAAAAAAAAAAAGGCAATCTGAATAGGCATCAACCTCAGGTACGTATACACAAGTGAATTCTACCAAACACATAAAGAAGAAATTACAACAATTTTCTACTATCTCTTTCAGGGTATACAATCAGAAGGACTACATCTTAACACATTTTATGAGGCTAGTATTACCCTAACACCGATACTACCCAAAAACATTATAAAAAACAAAACTACAGACCAATATCTCTCATAAACATAGATGCAAAAATCCTCAACAAATATTCCCAAATTGAGTTCAACAATGTATAAAATGAATTATACACCATGACCAAGTGGGATTTATCCCAGATATGAAAGTCTAGTATTAGAAACTCAATTAATATGATCAATCACATCAACAGGCTAAGAAATCACATGATCATATCAGTAAATGCAAAAAAAAAAAAGCATTTGACAAAATCTGACATGTATTAATGATAACAGCCTCTCAGCAAACTAAGAATAGAGGAACTTCTCCAGTGTAATACAGAATGTCTACAAAAACCTACTGTTAACTGAGAGGTAAGAAACTGGAAGCTTTCCTACTAAGATTAGAACCAAGACAAGGATATATCCTCTCACTACTGTTTTTTAACAACAGACTAAAAAGCCTAGCTAATGTAGTAACACAAACAAGAAAAGAAAAGGGATACAAAATGAGAAAAATTAAATAAAATTGTGTGTTCACAAATGATACAATTTCCTATGTAGAAAATCTGAAAGAATCAACAGAAAAAAACTCTAGAACTGATAAAAGATTATATCAAGGTTGTAAAATACAAGGGAAATAAACAAAAGTCAATCACTTTCCTGTATACTGGAAATGAACAAGTGGAATTTAAAATTAAAAATACAATACCATTCACATTAGCACCCCCCAAAATGAAATACTTATGTATAAATCTAACAAAATATGGATGAGACATTTATAAGAAAAACTATAAAACTTTGATGAATGAAAGCAAAGAACTAAAGAAATGGAGAGATATTCCATGGTCATGAACAGGGAAGTTCAATACTGCCAAGACGTCTGTTCTTCCCAACTTGAGTGATCCACAGATTCAATGCCATTCCAATCAAAATCCCAGCAAGTTATTTTGTGGATTTTGACAAATTGATTCTAACATTTATATAGAGAAGAAAAAGACCCAGAATTGCCAACACATTACTGAAGGAGAAAAATGAAGTTGGAGAACAGGTATTACCCAACTTCAGAACTTATGATAAAGCCAAAGTAATAAAAACAGTATGGCATTGGTGAAAGAATAAACAAATAGATCAATGGAACAGAATAGAGAGCCTGGAAATAGACCCACATAAATATAATCAACTGATCTTTGACAAAGGAGCACAGGCAATACAATGGAGTAAATAAACTCTTTCATCAAATGGTGCTGGAACAACTAGACATCCCTATATCAAACAAACAAACAAAAATCTAGATACAGACTTTACATCCCTCACAAAAATTAACTCCAAATTAATCATAGACCTGATGTCAAATGCAAAACTATAAAACTCCTAGAAGATAACAGGAGAAAACCTGGGCGAATTTGGATATAGCAATAATTTTTTAGATGTTTTATTTTAAGACTGATGAATAAAGGGGTGATATACAAAAGTCAATCACTTTCCTATTGTGGTGGTTAATATTGAGTGTAAACTCGATGCAAAGTATTATTCCTGGGTGTGAGGGTGTTACCAAAGGAGATTAACATTTGAGTCAAGTGACCTGGGAGATGCAGACCCACCCTCAATCTGGATGGGCACCATCTAATCAATTGCCAGCATGGCTTGAATAAAGCAGGCAGGAGAAGTTGAAAAGAGCAGACTTGCTGAGTCTTCCGGGCTTCATCCTTCTCCTGTGCTGGATGCTTCTGGGCCTCAAATATCAGACTCCAAGTTCTTCAGCTTTTGGACTATTGGACTTACACAAGTGATGTGCCAGGAGCTCTTGGGCCTTCAGCCACAGACTGAAGTATGCACTTTTGGCAGATTTTGAGACTTAGACTGGCTTCCTTGCTCCTCAGCTCGCAGACGTACAATTATGGGACTTAACCTTGTGATCGTGTGAATCAATTCTCCCAATAAACTCCCCTTCATATATACATATATTCCATCAATTCTGTCCCTTTAGAGAGCCCTGACTAATACACCTATAACCAGAAATGAGCATGTGGAATTTAAAATTAAAAACATTATACCATTTACGTGATAGTTGAAGTGAAATCATATTGCTAGACCAGGTGTTATGAGCATAGCTGAAAGCATCCCTGTTAGTGATCAGGGGATAGGATTAACTATATGGTAGACCTGGATTTGGTGAGTCGTTAGATTAGGCATATTAATATTGTGAAAATGTATGCTTGAAATAGGGCTACAGTGAATTCAAAAACAGTTAACATAACTAAAATAATAAATGTAAATGTAATTGAGGCTATAGTAAAGCTAACTCATGTTAGTACTGGCATGGCCCCTCCAATCAAATGTATAAGTAGACTTCTAGCTGTAATGTTAGCTGTTCACTGTACAGCTAACGGGACAGTCCATCAAAGTAACAGTTTATAAGCTGAACTTCATTAACATTAAAAACTTCTGCTGTATGAAAGACAATGGCAACAGGATGAGAGGATAAGCTACAGACTGGGAAAAATATTTGCAAATGACACACCAGATAAAGGACTGTTCTTCAAAATACACAGAAACTTCTCAAAACTCAACAATTAGAGAACAAACAATTCAATTTAAAAACATGCCAAAAGTCTAAACAGACAGCTCACCAAAAAAGATATACAGATTGCAAATGAGTGTATGAAAAGGTGTACATCATATAGCATCAATGAAATGCAGATTAAAATAACAATGTTATACTACTATATACCTACTAGAATGGCCAAAATCCATAACATAAAACACATCAAGTGCTGGCAAGTATGCAGAGCCAGATGACTCATTCATTGCTGGTGGGAACACAAAATGGTATAGCCACTTTGGAAGAAAGTTTGGCAGTTTCTTATAAAACTAAACATACTCTTACCATATGATCCAGCAATTATGCTCCTCAACACTTACAAAAAGGAGTTGCACATACAAAAACCTGCACACAGAATTTTATAATAGCTTTATTCATAACTACCTAATCTTGGAAGCAACCAAGATGTCTTTCAGCAACTAAATGGATAAATAAACTATCCTATATCTAGACAATGGAATATGATTCAGTGCTAAAAAGAAATGAGCTACCAGGTCATGAAAAGACATGAAGGATCCTTAAATCCATACTACTAAGTAAAAGAAACAAATCTGAAAAAGCTACATCCTATATGATTCCAATTATTTGACATTCTGGAAAAGCCAAAACTATGGACATAAGAAAAAAGATCAGCAGTTGCTGAAATTTGAGGTGGGTAGAAAGGAATAAATAGGCAGAGCACAGAGAATGTTTAAGGTAGTAAAAACACTCTATATGACATTATAATGATCGATGCATGTCATTATACATTTGTCCAAACCCATAGAATAAATCCTAGTGTAAATCATGGATTTGGGTGATTACAGTGTGTCAATGTAAGTTCATCAGTTGTAATGGTTGTACCACTCTGGTGGGGATATCGATACAGAGGAGGCTGTACATTTGTGGGGGCAGCTATTATATGAAAAATCTCTGTACTTTCCTCTTAATTTTGCAAGAATCTAAAACTCCTCTTAAAAATAATAGAGTATTTTAAGTTCCAACCCAAACAATTCCAGAGCATATTTGAGTCTATTAGTATCCTAATATTATGATTTAGAAAGTCTATCTGCTTAGAAGATTTAGAAATCATATCACCCAGAAAACTGAACAGAGACTGAGGAACAGAGACCCTGCTTTTGTAGTTACTGTTACCTTGCCTCAGCAATCTCATGTAAATGGTTTGAAAGCAAAAGAAACAGTTGTCTAAAATGAGGACTTTTCACTAATTTAATCTAATGGTTACAATCTGATGATCCTTTAATATTGCCTTCCCCCTTCCTCACACACACACACACACACACCTCCCAAAGGGTTTCTTAGCAAAAGATTGACAAGTCTAAGAACAAGATATATCTTTTTTTTTCATGATTTAATTAGTAAAATAAAAGTCAAATTTTTGGTTCCAGAAACTAGGAAGATAAAAAAGCAGGATCGTTCAACCACTTTTATCATTCACTTTCCAATTTAAACAAACAAAACCCTCATAAAAACTCCCATTAAAAATCAAAATGCATGTTGAAGTCCAATTTAATGACTTAAGAGTTAATTCAGAAGTTGCTTTTGACTCTGAAGCCCTCTGTAATTTTAAAATTGTAGCACGAAATCAGCAAGGAAGGAAATAGTGATGATTGAACTTTTTTCTCTTTTTGCCTTTTCAGTGTAGACAGTATTTCTGGTGCAAAAAAAAAAAAAAAAGTCAGCAAATTACCACATCAGCAGCAAATCCCACAGAGATCATAAAAAATAGACTCTTTTCTAAGTCTGTCCAAATTTATCCCCCATAGTGTCAATATAATATGGTCTTTTAACGGGATATTACACAATAAAATACACAAATAAAATTAACTGAATTCATCAACCTATAAGGACCATGTGTTTACATATCAAGGGAGATTGGCAGTTAAAGACTCATAAATCATAAGCCAAAGAGGAACCCTGCAAGTGTGCTTTTCTATCCTCTTACCCCTACTGTTTCCGAGGCATGCTATTTAATGGTTTTGCACTTGGGTATAAAGTAATTAGCAGGCCTAGCCTGAGTAAAACAGAAAAATTGTAAAAACAGAGTTGAAATCATTGGGACAATTATTTCCATCTTTGATTGAGTATACCCAGCACATAACACAGTGGTTTACCTAAACCACTTCAGATTGATTTATATGGATTTTTTCATATAAATAGTGAACAACGAAAACAATTCAAATAGGTTCCACTATTCATTTACTAAGTGTTGGTGCCAGGCATTTAGCAAGATTCTATAAACACAGTAATGACCCAGTAAGACAGTCTCTGCCTCTCATGGAGCTTGAGAGAGGAAGAAAAAGAGAAAAGCAAATGTAGTTTAAACATTAAAGAGAATATGCGTATATTTTTTTGCAATGATTTAATGATTTGCGCTACATTGTGAGCAACTCAAAGCCATAAAGATTTTTTTTCATCTTTTTATGGACTATGAAAAGATACAGTAGTTGCTCAACACCCATTGTATCTTTTTGGAATAAAATGTTTCTGGAAATATCTACATGTATATGAAGTACATATATATTTATATATGAAACAAGCAGGTGATGATTTAAAACGACATTCCTCTTTGCATTTCTCATTTCTAAAATGATATGTACTCTTCTAAAGACATTTTGAGAAGTAAAACAAATCTTAAATAATTTTTTGTAATCAGTCTTAAAATATACCCAAATATGGCAAGGCCATTTATTGGCCATACATAGTGCACATAAGAACATTTGGTACAGTACTATGAACTTATCAACACTCATAAATGTTATTTGAATGAAAAAAGTATGAATCAATTATGCAATGATTAAAACATGCGCATGAAATTCTCTGAAGCATCCGTTTCACTTTGGCATCAATAAAATGAACTTCAGGGCATATGGAACATCCAGACTTTGTCCCTCATCTGGACATCAGTGTATTGGCAAACCTACTCTCTTTTCATACGTATGTAAGATATGCATGGCATATTGCATAAATAGTATATACTGTCTCTTGTGACATTTCTGATTCAGTCCTTTCAGCTCTACTTGTGATCATTTTTTTCATCATCTTATGATTCACAAGACATCTATGATCATCTCAGCCAGTCTATTAAATGACAGCTCTTCTCTGCAGGTCTTTCCTTTTCAGCAAAGTCTCCCTTAATTACCTTATTTAAGATTATATTTCTCTTTACCTCAGCACTGTCTCTCCCCTTACCTTAGTTTATTTTTCTTTAAGGCACTTTTCATTCTGTAATTTCTCATTTGCTATGTAAGTTCCATGTAAGATGGGGATTTCATCTTTGTTTTTTATTGTTGTATTCCCAGCACTTAGAACAGTGCTTGGCACATAGGTTTTCAAAACCTATTTGCTGACTGAAGTCATACATTCCTGACAATGAAGTCTCCAAACCACTATGAGGTACTACAGGGCTAGCTGTCCTCTAATAGTGACAGTATAAGCTATATTCAGTAAACTTGAGACTTTAATTTTTCTTCTGAGTACTAGAAATAAACCAGACACTACTTGGTTCCCATAGACATAAGGTGGTTTCTCTCCTTTACACCTTTCCTCAAGTTTTCCCTCTTTTAGGAATGTCCTTCTATCACCCAAACTCTTCTCTGCCTGGATAATTCCTGCTAATTCATTCAGTCTCAATGTACAATGTATCTACTACCTGAATTGCTCCCTGACACCACCCTCTGCCACCTCCTGCACTAGGAGCGTGGGCTCTGACCCCATGGCAGCGTCTAGGGTTGAGTGTTTACAGCTCCGGAAGCCCCAGTAGCCACGTGTTACATACAGTGTGCTCCTTCAGCTTAGCTGTCCACAGGCAGCTTGTCTTAAGTAACTCAATTAGACCCTCTGCCTTACAGCAAGGACAGAGGGCTTTCTGTATCATGGGGTCCTTACCCTAGTGTTCCAAAAAAAAAATCAGATCACATGTGGGCTTGGGGAACGAGTGCAAGGTTTTATTGAGTGGTAGAAGTAGCCTTCAGCAGATAGATGGGGAGACAGTAGGGGGATGGAGTGGGAAGGTGGTTTCCCCTGGAGTGGGGTTGCTCAGCAGCCAGGATCTCCTGCGACCATCTTTGGCTGAATTCCCATTGGCGTCCATGTTGTTCTGCCATTGGTGTTCTGCCATTGGTGTCCTGCCAGTGTCTGTGTGTTCTTCTGCCAATGTGTTTCTCTTTATGTCCATCCACTTGTGTCTGTGCCTGCTAGGGTCTCAGGGTTTTTATAGACATGGGATGAAGGGCATGGTGAGCCAGAGTGGTCTTGGAAAATGCAACATCTGGGCATGAAAACAGGAGTACCTGTCCTCACTTAGGTCCATGCGCACAGGCTTGAGAGTGGAGCCCTCACCAGGAACCCTGTGTTTCTCTGCCCAGCACTTCCCTGTCCCCCTCCCATATCAGTATCACAGCCCTCAGTTCTGGGGTGTCCCAGCTCTTAGCATACTATCTTGAAATTGTTGGTTACTTACCTGTCTCCTCAATTAGAACATAAGCTCTTGTAGGACATGGATTGTTTTATTGATCTTTGCATGAGTGCAACACAATGGAAACTGAATGAAGAATTTAAATGAATTGAGTTTAATGCCCTTGGGACAGGCAATATCTAGTGATTCCAACAGAGGCAGGTGGTGTAGGGGGAAATGCAGGAAGTCTTAAGACCTGGACTCTAGTGCTAACTCTGACAAGGGTTAAACCCAAGACAGCTTCCAAATCTATAAGACCATAAGGCAGAAAGCATTCCATGTAACCCAATAGAAGTAGTTATTAAATGTCAGGTTTTCATGCTCCATCTGCTGGTTAAATTCGACAAAAATCTCAAGACCTTTTTGAAATGGCAGAGTAAAGGAATTAGATACCAGCAATTCTTGCTTGTGACCAATTGTGGGATATGATGAGGTTTCTCTTCAAATAACCTGATCAATCCTTCATTCTTTAATCAATAGTACCGACCCCCACCTCATTTTCCTTTTTCTCTTTTTCTACTTTCTGCCTTTGTTACATGCCCTGACATGCCACAGTACCAAGCTTATCAGTACCAGCTCACCTTCCTTTCCTTATTTGGAAAGAAGACTAGCTCTCTAGCTCATTGCAGACACCCCTTCCCCTTTTCCCCGCTCTCCCTTACGTGCCCACCTTATCTAAAGAAAGTTCAAATGTCTAGCCAATCGGGAATAGTTTAGATTGTGCAACCTGACCCCGGCCAATGGGGAAAGGGTACAGGGGCAGGACTTGCATCAGGAATAAAGGCTCTTGTGCCCCTTTGTTCAGGGGTGCTCTCATGGCGACTGGCCAAGGAGAAGCACCCCTCTGCGCAGAAGTAAAATTGCGTTGCTAAGAATCCTTTGTTTGAGTGTTCAATCTCCTTAGAATTTTGAGTGTTACTCCCAACAATTCTGGTGCCCAATTTTGGGGGTTGAATATTCTCCTTCGGGAAGGGGGTCTTTGGTCACCCCACCCAGAGGGGATGTGTACCACTGTCTATAGCTATGGTAAGGTATATCAGGGCCCAAGGGTGAGGGAGATCAGGGCCCACCCGTTGTGACAAATAAATCTGGATTCTCAGCAAAGCGGTGAGGAGACGCTTATAAGACCATGGCAATAAGAGGACCAGGTAATTCTTGCACACAGAATAAGGCAGGAGACTTTGCAAAGGTGACAAAGTATTTCCTTGGTGGTTGGGGTAATTTGGAGTTTGAGAGTGTATGAATGGAGCTAAGCATTATGGTTGTGTAGAGTGAGTCTTCTCTGCAGTTTTGCACAGCCGTCTATCAACTACAGGCAGGAACAGTCAGAGTAGACAAAGAGAAAGGCACAAGGAACTTCCAGAAGGGTGAGCTATAGGATACACAGGAAACCCCAAACAGGAGAGGTTAAGCCTCCAGAAAGAGAGAGGCGAGACATCTCTAATATGAGAGGTTGGACTCCCTCTTCAAAGCTTCAGTAAGCCTGCAGAAAGGGGGAGGTGAGACACCTCTAATAAGAGAAAGGGGGAAGTTGGACCCCCTCTTAAAAGCTGCAGTGAGCTTCTAGACAGAGGGGTAGGCACTTCTAACAGGAGAGGCGGTAGCCCCTCGGCCCCCCATAGCCTCTAAGATGGGGAATGTTTCAAGTAAGACAGGAAAACTAAAGAGTCTAGAAAGTGATGAAATTCCTTCTGATAGCCCCTTTTGGCTTATGCTGAAGTATTAGATAATGAGAGAAATAAGTATAAACGAAAATAGTAGATGATAAAATATTGTTGTTTTATTTGGGTTCGATAACCCATCACTCACTTTTCTAGCCAAACTTTGGGTCTAATGGGGAGCAGATTTGTCAGTTCTTAATAGAGCATGTTAAGGGTAAGATCTCTGTCTCCTAGGAAGAAATCGATTATGCCTTCTGGTGGCAGCAGGGGCCTGTCCTCCTTTACCCTTTAGAATCTAGAGGGAGAAAGCGAAAAACCAATGTCTCTGGAAGGGAAAGACCCGTGTCTAGACAACTCACACTCACTAATATGTGGGACCCTCTAGATCATCTTCTTCCATTCAGTGCCCCCGATCTCTCTCCTCTGGTTTCCGTTTCAGGTCCCTCCCCTGCTTGCATCCCTCTTCCTGCTGTCCCTGATCCCGCCCCTCTGGTTCCCATTTCAGGTCTTCCCCGTGCTTGTGTCCCTCTTCCAGCTTTGATGGAGAGGGGTCTTATCAATAGTAGAGGCCAAGATTTAGTTCATGGAGAACTAATTACCCATGTCCTTAACAGTCTCCAGTTGCCGGAAGAGATAGCTATTGTGCATGTCCCAGGGCATCAAAGGGACTTGTCTTTCACAAGTAGAGGATATAATCTCACAGATCAGATAGCAAAGCAAGTTGCTGTTTCTTCTCAAACGCCTGTTTTTCAGTTTTTCATTTAACTCCATGCCTTCCTTCTCCTACTGCAACCTCCATTTTCTCTTCCATTGAAAAAGAGAAGTTAATAAGAATAGGAGCTAAAAAGAATGCAGAAGGGAAATGGATATCACCAGGTCAAAGGAGATGTTGTCAAAACCTCTCATGAGGGAGGTCTTGTCTCAATTACATCACGGGAACCACTGGAGACCCCAAGCAATGTGTGATGCAGTTCTCCGGGTTTATGAGTGTGTAGGAATTTACACCCCGGCTAAACAAGTTGTAGGTAATTGCTTAATATGTAAAAAGACTAATAAGCAGATTCTGAGGAAATCACCTCTTAGAGGAAGGAATCCAGGGCTAAGATCGTTTCAAAGTGTCCATATTGATTATACTGAAATGCCCCCAGTTGGTCATTTAAAATACTTATTAGTAATAATAGACCACTTTACCCACTGGGTAGAGGCTATCTCATTCTCAAGTGCAACCACCAGTAATGTAGTTAAAGCATTAATTGAAAACATCATACCCAGATTTGGACTAGTAGAAAATATTGATTCAGAAAATGGAACCCATTTCACTACACATATCATTAAGAAGTTAGCTCAGGTACTAGACATAATTGGGAATACCATACCCCTTGGCATCCATCCTCCTCAGGAAGAGTAGAGCGGATGAATCAGACTCTAAAAAACCACTTAACTAAGTTAGCTTTAGAAACTCAATTGCCATGGATTAAGTGTTAAGAATCAAGACTGCCCCTTGGAGAGATATTGGCCTTCCCTTTATAAAATGCTTTATGGATTGCCCTACTTACACTCCACTGCTGACATCACTACATTTGAAACAAAAGATCAGTTCCTCAAAAATTATATACTTGGTCTAGCCTCTACTTTCTCTTCCCTTAGGACTAAAGGTCTCCTAGCACAGGTGCCACCCCTGGAGTTTCCAGCACATCAGCATTAGCCTGGAGACCATGTCCTCATCAAAGGGTGGAAGGAAGGGAAACTCGAACCAGCTTGTGAAGGACTGTGTGCTCCTAAGTACTGAGACTGCAGTCCAAACAGCAGAAAGAGGATGGACTCATCACACCCAAGTCGAAAAGGCGCCACCACCTCCGGAATCATGGACTGTCACTCCAGGGCTCACCCACACCAAACTAACTCTAAAAAGAGCTTCGTAATCACTTGTTTATTTTCTTTTTTCTATTCAACAGAAGGTCATCTTGTCATCAATGTAACTCAGGCTAGCCATCCTTTAACCTTCAGCCTGACACCTGTTCAGTCATCCCGTGCAGAGACGAGCAAGCTCAAAGGAAGCTATCCCATGTTGATAAGTATCTATGTCCATACCACAAAGAGTCAACCAAGCATAAGTATGGAGCTTTAAAAGGTCCCTGTAGTGACTGGGCAGATGCTTGGTGGACCACTAAGTAAAAAGGGAGGACAGTCAAGCCCCCTGCTTCAAATAGGTTACATGGACTAAAATGAAAACTCCAAGTAGTTTGTGGTCCCACCCCACCAAATTGTAAACCATTGCACCGTAACCCCTTGTTGCTGATAATAAATAATCCCTGGACAATGGCCCAAGAACCCTCTATATTCGAATGGTATGGGTTAGGAGCAGACAATGAAGAACAGGACCCTATAGGAATCTTCTCCCTAAGGTTAGTTAAACCGCTGGTTAATAATAATAAAGGAGTTCAGACCCAGAGTCCGGGAGACATGTGGAACCCAACGGGCTCCCCAACTATAGCGAGTCCAATGTCTTCCTCCCATCTCCAAAATGACCACCCAAGGTAGTGGTTGTGGAGGTAGGAAACTTAAGGCAAACTATAGCTCTAGAGACAGTATATCAAGAAGCAAATGCTTGGCCGGAATGGATTAAATATTGTCTGCACTTTAAACAAAAGTGAATGTTATGCTAGTGTGCACGGTAGACCAGAGGCCCAGATTGTCCACTTTCCACTTGGGTGGTCTTCCAGCTGACTGGGCATGAGCTGTATGGTAGCTCTGTTCCAAAACCCCTCAGCCTGGGGCAACAAAGCATGCCAAGCTCTTTCTCTGCTGTTCCCTGAGGTTCAACACCCTGCAGGTCAGCCCCCACGGGCCATTCAGCATCCATCTCCCAATGCCAATTTTACTTTGTGTTTCTCACGACAGAGAGAAAACTTGGCATTCCTGGGAGCCTTAATGGGATACAGTGAGCTTAAGCCCTTCCAAGAGCTCACCCATCAGTCTGCCCTTAGCCATCCTTGAGCGGATGTGTGGTGGCATCATGGTGGACCAATACTGGACATTCTGCCAAGTAACTGGAGCAGAATTTGTACTCTAATTCAATTGGCCATCCCTTTCACCCTGGCATTTCATCAACCAGAAAGGATAGGAACCAAACACTGTCAGACAAGAGAAGCCCCTCATGGGTCCTTCAATTCTCATGTTTACATAGATGCCACTGGGGTCCCAAGAGGAGTGCCAAATGAATTTAAGGCCCCAAATCAAATAACTGCCAGATTTGAATCTGTGTTCTTCTGGTGGTTAACGGTAAATAAAAATGTGAATTGGATAAATTACATTTACTACAATCAACAATTTATTGATTATACTAAAGATGCTATTAAAGGAATAGCTGAACAATTAGGACCCACCAGCCAAATGGCCTGAGAAAATAGGATAGCATAGATGTGATACTAGCAAAGGAGGGTGGCGTTTGTGTGATGATCAGGACCCAAGGCTGTACTTATATCCCTAATAATACTGCTTCTGGTGGGACCATAACTAAAGCATTCCAAGGTCTTACTGCCTTATCAAATGAGCTAGTCAAAAATTCTGAACTAAAAGATCCCTTCACAAATTTAATGGGAAATCGGTTCGGTAGATGAAAGGGACTTAGGTCCTCAATCCTCATCTCTCTGGCCATTGGAATAGGGTTGCTTATTCTTATAGGATGCTGTATTATACCCTGTGTCTGAGGATTAATACAAAGACTTATTGAAACAGCTCTCACTAAAACCTCTTACAATCCTCCTCCCCTTCATTCAAATGAGCTTTTCCCTCTGGAAGATCAAGCAGAACAATGGAGCCAAATTATGCTAAAAAGATTTGTAGAGAAAGAGTTATAAAAAGAAGGGGAAAGCTGTGGGATATGATGAGGTTTCTCTTCAAATAGCCTGATCAATCCTTTATTCTTTAATACATACTGCCCCCCCACCCCATTTTCCTTTTTCTCTTTTTCTCCTTTCTGCCTCTGTTACATGCCCTGATATGCCACAGTACCAGGCTTATCAGTACCAGCTCACATTCCTTTCCTTATTTGGAAAGAAGACTAGCTCTCTAGCTCATTGCAGACACCCCTTCCCCTTTTCCCTCTCTCTCTTATGTGCCCACCTTATCTAAAGAAAGTTCAAATGTCTAGCCAACTGGGATTAGTTCAGATTGTGCCACCCAGCCCTGGCCAATGGGGAGAGGGTACAGGGGCAGGACTTGCATCAGGAATAAAGGCTCCTGTGCCCTTTTGTTCAGGTGTACTCTCATGACCACTGGCCAAGGAGAAGCACCCCTCTGTGCAGAAGTAAAATTGCTTCGCTAAGAACCCTTTGTTTGAGTGCTCAATCTCCTTAGGATTTTGGGTGTTACTCCCAATACCAATGAAGAAAAGAGTTTTAAAAATAATGATCGTAGAGGAATAACGACCTAGAAAATAGACAGTTGGGAAAGAAAATAAACATTGACAAGCACATGTCTGTAGTGAAAAAGTACACCCTGCTACTTTCACCCCACATACATACCATGGATGCCAGTTCATCCCCACCTGCTAGGATTCACACCCTCGTGTAGTTCTCCCCACATGTAGCAGGGTTTGTTTGTATGAACAACAGCATACAGCAATGGTGATGGTCCTGGCACTTCTCAGATTAGGATATTAAAAACTGCAGTTTTCATCTTAAGTGTGAGCTTGTGCTCTCTCTCTGGTTCTCTCTCATTTCATTTGCATAGGAGAGCCAACTGCCATGTCATAAGGACGCTCAGGCAGTCCATGCAGAGACCCACAGTGTAAAAAAAATTAGCATTTCTGGCCAACAGCCAGGGCTTGGAAGCAGATCCTCCCCTATTTGAATCTTCAGGGTAGAATGACTGTAGCTCAGGCTAACAGCTTCCTCTCACGAGAGACTCTGAGCCAAATCCACACAGATCCTTCACACCCAACTCCTGCCCCACAGAAAGTGAGATAATCTGTGTTTGCTGTTTTAAGCTGTTAAGTTTCAGAGTTATTTGCTACA